>NW_027526815.1:0-38888 GCF_052857255.1 Amblyomma americanum | reverse complement strand
CAAAAATATAATAAAAAAGGAAGTTAAAAGATTTTTGCTCACACCGGAATCTGCCATCACTGTATCGGCGGCACCTGATAAGTGCAGGAAAGAGGGACCAGCTAGCCAAACAATTGTCGCCTCTCGCGTCTCCCAGGTTCGCCTCTGGAAAGGCGAACCTGGACTCTAGAAAGGCTAACCTAGAACTCACCTGGCTCTCCCTGGAGAAGAAGCAGCGCACCTTGGCGTCGTAGCGGGCCATCGGACTGGCCGTCATCCACGAAGCGAGCTGCCTGTTCTCGTTGAACTGGATCCCGACCGTGTCCAGCAGCTTGATCTGCAGCTGCGAGTACAGCGCCCCGAAGCCGGCGTAGTTCATGGCCTGCGTGCCTTCGGGCACGTACATCGGCTTGAAGAGCAGACTCATGGGCATGATCATGCTGTTCAGGTGGTACAGGTACAGAGACTGCGACGGATCCGAGTTGGCCCTGTACTCGGCGTACGCCGTCCTCCGGTCGGACTCGGACGTGGCCGAGGACTCGTCGGCCAGGAGGCTCACGAGGCGTCGGGACAACGCCCGGTTGCTCTCGATCCAGTTGACCACGAAGTTGTGGATCATGACGGGGAAGTGCGAGTACAGGGCCGTCAGCTTGCCGGGGTACGCGCTGATGCCGGTTATCCAGATGGTGCGCTCGATGTCCGACACCCTCAGCTTGAAGTCACCCTTGGTCTTGGGGTCCATCCAGTCGGAGTTGTCCGTGAAGTCCAGCATGGCGTCCTGCGAGCAAGAAAGGCTCTCGCATAGCGGCAGCACAGGCGGTTTAAAACTGCCGCTTTTTCGGCGTTTCGAACCGCCGCGGTGGCTGAGTGGTTATGGCACTCGGCTGCTGGCCCGAAAGACGCGGGTTCGATCCCGGCCGCGGTGGTCGAATTTCGATGGAGGCGAAATTCTAGAGGCCCGTGTACTGTGCGATGTCAGTGCACGTAAAAAAACCCCGAGTGGTCGAAATTTCCGGAGCCCTTCACTACGGCGTCCCTCATAGCCTGAGTCGCTTTGGGACGTTAGACCCCTATAAACCAACCAACCAAACTTTTTCGGAGTTGCGAATTAGGCGCGGATCTTTGTTTTTTGCTGTCTGTGAAACGCAACACGACGTTCTGTGGAGGCCTGGGTAGATTGTCCTGCAAATGTCTACCCTGCCCGAAACCGTTCAGTAGTTCTTGAAGTATTCCATTTCCTATCATGCTTGGAGCTCCGTTTTGACAGCCCTGAATTTCAAGCCTATATATGACCGACGTTATCGCGATGGGCATGTGTAACGGATGCGCGTGGTGTCCTTAGTTGCGTTTCTCAGCACCCCGCCGCTGCGGTCTCCCCGATACTCCCCTGACGGGAGTCTGCGAGAAGCGCTCAAAGCATACACGGCAGTGACCAGCCCAGGCCGCGGCGTAGTCGGAGGTTAAGGGGGGGGGGGGGGGGGGGGGGGTTCTCCCTAGCCTCCCGAAGTCCCCATTTCGGGGAACGACGCGGCCGCGCGCAAAGGCGCAGGTGGCAGAGTTGCGCGGTTTGTTTCACGCCCTCCAGGGCTGCCTCACGCCCGATGTGCAAGGAGGGGTAAGATGTGCTGCGCCGGCGAAGCCGCCACGCACGAGAGCCCCCTCGTCTGAATGGAAACCAGATGTGGCACCACAGCCTTGCAACGACCGTCTCGTTCGGAAGATCAGCAGATCTCTTGAACAGGAAACTTTACCAGACAAGCAGGGGTCAGGCGCTCGCTGTTGACGGAGTCGGATAAAACTTAATTGTCGGCGACTGTGCGGCTAGCTGGGGTTCTGTAGTGGCTCCAACATCCGAAAACACTGAACGTGAACAGTTCTCGGGAAACGGGCTTGCATAGGGAAACGCTGCCAGACAGAACGGATGCAACCACTTCTTCAAAGACAGTAACGGCATGCTTGAGTTACACCACTGACTGAATTCAGGGAGGCGCTAGCAAGCTACAGGTAAACAGTCCCCGGGAAGCCAAGTCGCATGGGAACGCCGTTCAGAGCTTGCATTTGTTGCTGACGGCGGTAACGGCCCGTTTGAGGTCGATAACAGCCCTAATTCAGGGATACACAAAGGTCGAGCGTCTTCGCGGAAACCGATTCACGTGCTGACGCGATTGTGTGCTTGCATGTTTTTTTTTTCTTTCTTCTGCGGGGGAAAGTTTGCTGTATTCATGAGTCAATCCTGGCTCTGTCTCTACCTTTGCGTCTTACCTAAGCCTGCATACTTACGGATCTTTTCTAGCGTTTACTTCTGGTCCCTCCATTTAATTTAATTTCTCGCTTATTTGTCGCTAACGTTACCACTGCGTACTGTATGCCCGATTGACAGCGGAGGAGAGTTGTGTAGAGATCCAGGTGGTAAGCTTTATGCATGCTATATATCTCTCTCTTGATCGCGGGCTTCCTCGTGTTCTAAACACACGCTCAGCCAGAAAGGACTAAGTTATACATTGCTTGCACTTCGGGAACTAACTGCGTTGCCACAACCAGTAGATCCTCCATAGGCAACTGTTAGTCCTTCAATAGGCAACCATTAGCCCATTAGTGTGTAGCTGCAGAAAAGCCCCGACCAGAGTCAGTCTACCTACGGAGTGGGCCTTTCATCGTGAGGGTTAAATGTTGCAACTAGTCACATTTCACCCTATCGCAACTCAGTACAGAACTAGGCACCCCTCAGACCTGCCCGTGAAAATCAAACCACAGGAACACGATATCTGTGACAAAACTAAAAACTTAAAATGCGAACACAACTAAACACAGGGGCGTCCGGCGTTTGCCGCAGCCGTCATCGTTGCTTCGGAAAAGGGGGCTGCGGGGCGCGTCTATATTTCTTTCACCTCCTGATTCTTTGGCTTCGCTCCCATTCGTGCAGAGCAGTGATAGTGGGTCTGTTAGAGCCAGTCGACAGGCCGTGCAGTCTCTTTCTCTTTCTTGATACAGCCGCTTAGCAATGCCTCGTAAGGAACCCCCCTCCCCATTGTACACACCCGCGCGCACACATGTACAGTCGGGGACAAAAGTCTGGAGACCACATGTTCCTCAAACGAAGCCAATAGCTCTGTTATTAGCCGGCTGCTGGAGACCACACTTGTGGAGGTGAATGTGGAAATTTTGTTCTTTCATCTCCACAAGCGCGGTCTCCAGCCGCTGGCTAATAATAGAACTATCGGCTTCGTTTCAGGAACACGTGGTCTCCAGACTTTTGTCCCCGACTGTACACACGCGCACTGGGCTAATAGTAGTTATCTCATATACTGGCGTGTATCTGGAGCAAAGCAGAGCAGGCTTCACCTGAATGGAGGTGATCAGGGAGCTGACAAGGCCCCTGGTGATCCCTTCGACGCTGTCGAACAGATAGCGCGCACTCATGGCGAACGCGAACGTCCGCTCCACAAAGCTGGCGCAGGCCACGCGGCGCGCCTCCTGGAGCAGCTGCTTGTCCGTCTCGCCGAAGCGGATCTCGGAGATCTTGTCGTCCAGCACCCAGCCGAACAGCTCGACGAACTTCCACGCGATGTACGCGGTGACGGGAAGCCTGAACGCCGGCCGGCCAGCGCGCATCAGCGAGTTGAGCGCCTGCAACACTCGCCGGTCCGTGACGAACACGATCGAGTCGTTCCTGAAGCGGACGCTGTACGCGGCGAAGTGTCTGTTGACGGTGGTGGTCCAGTGGGCGGAGTCGATGTTGGGCGCGTGCTCCTCGATCTCGCCGAAAGTGAACCTGAGCCACGGGTACTTGGTGGAGTTGAGCGGCTCGTTGAGCACGGCCGTGGCCTGCTCGACCTGCTTGCGGAAGGCGGGAAAGGCCGCGATGACGTCGGTGGCGTTGCCGAAGCCCCTGGCCAGGTGGTGGCGCAGGTACTCGCCGAACGCGGCGCCCGTTTGCTCCGACACCGTGAAGTGCTCTATCAGCGAGCCGGGGTAGATGACCAGCATCCACTCCGTCTGGCCCTGCACGACACGGGGAGAAAAAACTGGCAGTGGCTTAACTTGGCTAACCCTGGAATTAAGCGCAAAGCAAGGACGCTTGCTAAGCGTCTGAGGCTCGTCCGATGGCAGCTCCGCTACACGCTCGCGACAGCCGTTGTATATATACCGTAGCTCGACGTGGTATCACATGGTCTTACGGCAACCCCTTCGGATGCCATCACGTGGCTTCACATCACCACGTCGGATGTTCTTAAGGTCAAAGGTAACCCAATGTCGAAGGCCAGAGGTCAAACGTCTACTAAAGGTCATGGGTCAAGGGCTAAGAATTCGACACCATAATCGTACCACATATGGTCATACACAGCTAACGTGGTTGAGCTGAAGGCCGTTCAAGGTCATTTTCCGGCCTACGCGACGACTGCTTTACCTAGCGTAGTGAAGCTTTTCGCTTCAAAAGGTTCAAAGGACCGTCACGTAATGTAAATGTAATGTACGTGCAAAGGTCATGTGGAAGAAAGGATGTGACGAGTTAATGAGTTGGGGGTTCAGTCGCGAGTTGTTTAACGGTGACTATGGCGATTAAATGGAACTACTTGTGAACTTTGAACGCGATCACTTCATTTCATGCCGATGACGATCGCGTGATATCGGGTAGGGGGTGTAGTCTCAGAAAGATGGATACTCTCGGGGAGGGTTACTCGCATCATTCGTTTCGAAGTTCCCACCGAAACATTGTTCTCCGTGTTTGGTCTCTTTCGTTAGAAAGGTTGCTCGTTGCACATTATTTTGCGGTTAAGCAGCTCCTACTGGAGTGTTGCACTATTGTGTACGAAAGAACAACAGCCCACGCCTGACCGCAGAAAAGGCGTCAGAATCCCTCCTTTAGAGCGTTGCAATGGCCGCGTTCTTAGGTCCTAGCCCGGTTCGCGCCCGGAACTCAAAACCCGAGCACCGTCTAGACCCGCAGGTCAAACCCGGTCCTGGCCCTCTGCATTCTGTTCTGAGCCCGGGCCCGGGCCGCCACGCTTTACGTGAGGAGGCCCGGGTCTGTTCCTGTAACAGCTCGCGAGGTAAATTGGTCACTGATTGCAAGGGAATATACCAGGTGTTTCAGGGAAGGTGACACTAATTAAAAAAAAGATTTTTGAGGCAAAAAAAGCTTATTGTGGTATAGTAATACATGTGTTGGTGGACGTTACAAACACAGGCTAATTATGTTAACTAGTAAAGTGATTCACTAAATTCTAATAGTTAACTTTTTAACTTTTATCGATAGGCACCTGATTGCAATTGCAGATTGCTAGCCGTCCGTTAGTAATAGCCATACTACTTCTTATAATTACGAAAACGCCTTTTCCTCGGCGCTGTGGCTAGACAAAATCTGGCTATTTCGACTACTTCCGAGCACTGGAGGGGTGTCTTTGCCTCCATGCTTTTCGAAAGCGCGTGTATTTTGTCACGATATAGCGAAATTTCGTCAAGCTACAGCGGCGAGGGTAATCGCATTTTTTGAATTTCTAAAAGCCCCGACTCCTCGCTGATGTGCGGCCGCTAAATTTAGACCGCTTGGTTGCCCGCAAACGCCTTGTTTGTAAACTGCGGTGGAGATAACATACACCTGCTCTCGTGAGATGTAGAATGATAACTTTATGCTTATGGTAGGCGAAAGCATTGGCTTCGATTCCACTGGCTCTCTTTTAATTCCAGTGGTTCCTCGATCTTCTCGAGGACGATCGCAGACACCCAAAGACTAAGCAGCTATTTTTCATCCCGGTAGGTGAGAGAGCCGAGCTATCTCTGCTCCCAGAAGCTCGCCCGCATCGTCAAGGTGGCTCTGTATAGCTATGACCTTCTAGTGCTCGACGTTGAGGGTTTGTTACCCATTGAGATGGTCGAATTTTGGCGACGGCAAGATGCATAACCGCTCATGCAATGAGATATCGCTGCACATTGAAGAACCCCAGGCTCTCGAAATCAATTCGAAGCCCCTCGCTACGTCGTTGCTCGTAGCCCCGGCCGAGCCTATGCACATAGTTGAACCTCGTTATAACGAAGTCGGAGGGGCCTGGCGATTACTTCGTTATAGCCATCACTTCGTTATAGCCCGTGTTGACCGAGCTTCCAAGGAGAATCGACATTCATTTCGTTATATCCATTATTTCGTTATAACGAGGTGTGAATGTTTGTTTGAGAATGTCATTGACATCTGGTGCGCTCAAGTCACATGATGCGCAAATGGCTGTCGCACACCTGTGGCTTGTGCGGCGCCATCTCGAAGATGAAATTCAGGTTCCAATTGACGGCCAGGTCGACTAGCTGGTCAAGCGCGTCGGCGCCCGTGTCTTCGGCAGAGATGGCGAGCCCGCGCTGATCCATGAACCGCTTCAGGTCGTTGAGGTTGCCGAGGACGTTCCCTATGTCGTGGGCCTCGACGCACGAGATGTACATGTCGAACGCCTTGCGGGTGCCTTTCGTTCGACTCTCCGGGGGGTGCAGGTTAGCTATGGCCTGCGGCGAGCATCACGCCCGTCGGGAGACGTGCGAAGCGCCAGTGACGTCATCCGTAATAGAACCTTCCCCTGTGCATCGACAACTTCAATGGACAAGGGTTTGCATTTAATGGGACCCTGAAATTATTTCGATGGGCATATTCTAGTGCGACAGATCTGTAGAGGTGGTCTTTGCGGGGATTCGAGTCAAATTTGAACGCTCTGCCTGGGGCATATAACTTAGAAATCATTTTTAAAAACCGCCGCTCGCAATAGCCCACAGTCGATTAGGGCGGCACCTCACCGCCCCGTCAACCGCTCCGATGATGCCAGTGGGCAGTCTGGGCGCTGCAAAGAACACCTCTACAGATCTGTTGCACTAGAACATGCCCATCGAAATCATTTCAGGGTCCTTTTAAGCGGACTACTTGAACCCAATGCAAACTTTCTATCATATATGCTAATTGATAAAAGCGCGCAGTTTTTGCAATCTGAAGGATTTCTGTCTCTGCCTCAATGGCCAATCTTTAGCGTCTGTTAAAGCAGCACTGTTTTCTGGGTGTAGTTCTTGACAGACAACTCTCTTGGGTTCATCATATAAAATCTATCGAAGAACAGGTGAACTCTTTTTTGAACGTGCTACGCAGGCCCCGGTACGTCTTGGGGTTGTTCTTCGTCACCCCTGCTTACAGCTCACAGTGCAACTATTTATCAAAAAATTGCGTACTCCTCACCAATTCTTCACGGTCTGCCGCGATTCGCTAACCTCCGAGGAGCGCCTGCAGAGACTGTTAGCTAGGGGTCTCCGTGTGTGTTTGGGAGTTCCTCAAGTGACTTCCAGCACTCTGGTGATTGCTGAGGCACGGCAGCCTCCGTTTGAAGTGTTACGAACAACAGAGACCTGCAGGCACATTTTCCTCCAGATAACCCAGCATGAACGGCACCTATTAACTTTCGCGCTTCATGAACGGGATGGAAGTCATATACATCAAGTGTTTCAACACAACCGCCAGCTTCTTTCAAGTAATGAATTTTGGAAAGGAGACACAGGAAATCCCCCATGGCTTTTAGTTACGCCTACAATACAGTTGTCCGTCGAAGGGTTAATTAGGAAACGTGACTTGATGGTATTCGCTGCTCGGGAGTTGGCACTTTACCAGATACACATGCTGTATCCCGGTTACAATCATGCGTATACTGCCCTCACTTCTGGCCTTCCGTTATCGAGAGGTGCATTGCACCGTTTCTTGCAGGCCATGCGCAATGAAATGAACAAAAAGATGTGGTTTGAGCCAAACTATACAGGTTCTGATCTGCATTTCATCTATACGTCGCTGCGGTTTAATATTCCATTATCTATAAGCAGAAGTTTAGAAACGCTTCTTCACCGCTTGCGTTTAGGAACGGCTTCCACGAAGCACTTTCTTCATAGAATTGGCCGCGCAGACAGCCAACGGTGTGTGTGTGTGGTCAAGAAAACGAGGATGTGGCTCACCTATTATTGGATTGCCGAGTGCACGACAACCTCAGGTCGCGATTGAAGAGAGACTTGAGCGCTCTTGACAAAAGACCCTTAAGTCTGAGAAAGCTCTTAGGCCCGTGGCCGACATGTGAGCTGCAAAAGGGAGCACTTGTGGCATTGATAGCATTCCTTGAGGACACCGGTATCTTTGGGAAGTACTAGCTTTGTAGAATTGGAGTCAATGCTAGAGCTCTTATCTCTCTGTGTGCGAGTTTCAGGATCTTTGTTATTTGCTTTTGCTGTGCTTGCTGCAAACTTATTTTTGTTTTTTATTCTGTTTTTGGTGAGAGTGCTTTAATAGCGTTGTCATCTACTTTTGCTGTGTGTTCTGCAAATCAGCTTATTTCTTGTTCTTCTGTCCTTGTTTATTCATATTTCTTATTTATATTGTATTGTGTACTGCTCTCTTAAAATTCAAGGTGTTTTGTTCTCTCAATATTGTTACTTTTACTGACGCTTGTACTTTGTTTTATATGTTGTGTACTGTTTGTGTTTTTTTTTTTGTTGTGTTGAACTGTACATCGTCGGACCAAGCGGTTGCTACGAATTGGTGAAAAGGAGTAGCCGGAGCCGCTATACAGCACCAACCTCTCCTTTACTGTTCATGTAAATAAAAAAAATGTTCGCGGCATCCAAGAAATGAAAAAAAGTTCGGTTGCATACCTCGAACAATCTGTTGCGTGTGTGAGTGGGTCTAACCCACTTAGTTGGCCATGAGCGCGTGTGTGTTGTCTGTTTCCCTTCGTACTGATGCGGCCATCACCAAGGTATTTTTGTCGCAACAATTGGGTATTAAGCATGTTTGGACATTTTTGGGGATAGATACAGAACGCCTGATCTCAACTAATTGATCGTCAAGCCATATTAAGTTAGTGTCCGCGCACTGGATGCACACACAATGATGTGTAAAAAAAAAGTTGAAAACAGCTACTAAACTCTGTGGGAGCCATGAACGCGAGCAGAGAGCGAGCAGTCGCACCTGTATGGCGCCGGCCACGGACTCGTGAAGGTTCTGGCCCACCGATGTCTGCCGGCGACGAGGAGCCGTCCACGATCCGCAAACGAACTGGTAGAAGTTGTCGCACGGACTCACAGACCGCAGCATAGACTGTATACGAGCGTGTTATGATAAGAGAAGGGCACAGTCATCCTATACAGCCCTGCAGTTTTTTTAGTAATGTCACGGCAGAGTCGACCTGACGGTACGACAGTCGTTCAGCGTCTCATGTAGGACCGCAGTGGAGAAACGAACGACAGTACGCGCATGCGCGCAGAGCGTTCGCCAGCTGCAGCGTCGTCTGCTCGACTATTCTGCTGACGTGACACGACCCCCACTACTCGTCTGCTCGTTACCATAGAGTTTCTCCTTACCTAGAGGGAAAGCTGGCGCCACCGTCTATGCGAATTTCTTAAAGAACACGTTATCCACCGCGGGAATGCCGGGAAGACGAGGTTTACCATCTGAATGTGAGTCCGGACTCGCCTACGACTCAGATCATGATCTGGATGTCCGGAATCACTCAAGACTGAGATATGGCGACAAGCTGCTGGCCCGAAAGACGCCGGTTAAATCCCGGTCGCGGCGGTCGCACTTCGGTGGAGGCGAAATGGTAGAGGCTCGTGTGCTGTGCGATGTCAGTGCACGTTAAAGAACCCCAGGTGGTCGAAATTTCCGGAGCCGTCCGCTACGGCGTCCCCCCATAGCCTGAGTCGCTTTGGGACGCTAAACCCCCTATAACCCCCCCCCCCCCCCCCCCCCATAAACCATTATCTTAATTTGAGCCTGAGTTAGCCCGAGGGAGTAGGCTCATGAGAGAGTCCGCCAGAGGCCTCACACCTCAGCGCCGCAAGAACGCGAGTTACACCGATTTTTTTATTGCGACCGTATATATTTATTGACAGTCTGCTCTAATCTCCATGCTGTCAGGTGTGCCTCTTTCGATCTCTCGGCCGGACCTAGCTTGCGCTACATATGAATTTATGACCGTCGCAGTGGAAGGACAAGGGGAAAAACTCGTGAACAATAGCAGTGATAACTCGCAACACACGTGCAATAATAAATTTGACAGTGAGCACATATGTCTACACAAAATTAAATGAAACACAGCATAATGCTCAGTTTAGTCACCATTGGTGCAGGCTCAGACAGTAATAATTACAGCAACTCATGCTCATATATTGCCTGCACGTGCGTGTTAAATCGTATTGTAGGGATCTTTTTATGCAGTAGGTTGATATATCCGGGTACACGTTTATGAGTTATGGCATTATAAGCCTTAATTTGTGCGTTATCGGAACTTAACTATTCAATTCTGTCGTAGTTCTTTCTGATACTGCTCAATTTTTCCTGCAACTGCGTTCTGTTTACTCAGTAGTCACGTGATTCCAGGGATAGTTTTTGTTTAAACTACTGTTTTATCTATGGTGTCTTAGTACGGAGCAGTGGTTTTAGTGAATGGCACGGTTCCAGTTGGCCGTATTGAACGCTTTTGTAATGACAAAATATAATTTAGGTTGTCTCGGTTGTCGTTGACCACAGCAGAGAGTACTACTTCAAACGTGCATGCAGAAGTGCATAACAAATTTTGTGCTTAGCATCAGACGGGAAAAGGAATCTTAGTTTATTTAACATGAAATGGGCTCTAGATACATCAGTGCTTAGTGCATCGACTTGGGGCAACCTCGAAAGGATCTCCTGGAACACGACACCTAAAAATCGACTTGTATAGTTGAATGTTGGATAGATGCTTCCTGGAACTGCTGAGGTAAGGCTGGTAGCTTTAAGTTTATCGTTTATATTTAAACACTAAGTACTTTATTTTTTCTCCATTCGGTTCACTTCACGAGATGTATACTATATATGATTTCACAACGGCAGAACAAACCCAAAATCAGCAAAGGAACGCCTGACCGATTCCTTACGTGACAACCAGCAGTGACTCATAGATCGGGCCAAAACTGTTGTCGAAGCATTAGGAGTCCTGGTCTAGACTTCGCCTGCACTAAAGGCGACCAGACCTCTTTCCAATAACGTTTTTGCAGGCTAGTTGTTGGCGCATTACTGGAATTGAATTTTAGCGCAGAAAGACAGCAGTGGAGAGCACATTTAGCGCTCTGTCCGGTCAAGCTTGTTCCTTGATGTGCTGTCTTTCTGCGCTAAACACCAATTCCTCTTTCCAAGAACGCTCACTCTCTCTATACAGATGTATATATTTTGCCCTCACAACACGCTTGTACTTGTACTGAGCAATGACTAAAGATTAGACAGACTATACAGGTCGACAAGAAGCCCAGATATCTCGTCATACCCGCAAGGTGAACAAGTGACAGCAAGTTCTCGTTCCGCCGCGCCCATGACAGACTCTGTCGACACGCTGGGTGATTAAGTACCTTGTTGAGGTAGTAGGCGTGCTCGATGCACCCGAATGTGGTGCACAGCGACGGAGGGGGTGTGGTGAAGACGGTGCCCTGGGGAGCCGAGAAGACGAGGAAAGTGAGCACGCCCAGGATGACTGTGGTGCCCAGCACGCCCACCGCGATGGCCAGCATGCGTAACCATCCTGGACCCTCGGTCATGTACTCTTCCTCTTCAGAGACGCTCATCGGAGGCTAGGATCGACCCACATGTGGTACGTTATAGTGCCGCCGCAAAATTACAAGGACTACACCTCACAATTGAAGTTAGGCGAACATCACGTGACATAGCGTTGTTACACCTGCTTACCGGCTCCCGTATTCCGAACAGCGGAACGGGAACATGTTACAGTGTGTTAGTTATAGATTCGAAATGCAAGTCTGTTATAGAGGCAAAATGCGACATTAAAATTTCAAGTTTTTACCAGCTGCGCCGGCTGACAACGTCATCAGGAGATAGTGCGGCTTGCCCAAGTTTGTGTGTGTGTGTGTTGGTTTATGGTTTGGTTTATGGGGGTTTAACGTCCCAAAGCGACTCACGCTATGACAGACGCCGTAGTGAAGAGCTCCGGGAATTTCGACCACCTGGGGTTCTTTAACGTGCACTGACATCGCACAGTACACGCAATCTAGAATTTCGCCTCCATCGAAATTCGACCGCCGCGGCCGGGATCGAACCCCCGTCTTTCGGGCCAGCAGCCGAGCGCCATAGCCAGTGAGCCACCGCGGCGGCTCAGTGTGTGTGTGTGTGTGTGTGTGTGTGTGTGTGTGTGTGTGTGTGTGTGTGTGTGTGTGTGTGTGTGTGTGTGTGTGTGTGTGTGTGTGTGTGTGTGTGTGTGTGTGTGTGTGTGTGTGTGTGTGTGTGTGTGTGTGTGTGTGTGTGTGTGTGTGTGTGTGTGTGTGTGTGTGTGTGTGTGTGTGTGTGTGTGTGTGTGTGTGTGTGTGTGTGTGTGTGTGTGTGTGTGTGTGTGTGTGTGTGTGTGTGTGTGTGTGTGTGTGTGTGTGTGTGTGTGTGTGTGTGTGTGTGTGTGTGTGTGTGTGTGTGTGTGTGTGTGTGTGTGTGTGTGTGTGTGTGTGTGTGTGTGTGTGTGTGTGTGTGTGTGTGTGTGTGTGTGTGTGTGTGTGTGTGTGTGTGTGTGTGTGTGTGTGTGTGTGTGTGTGTGTGTGTGTGTGTGTGTGTGTGTGTGTGTGTGTGTGTGTGTGTGTGTGTGTGTGTGTGTGTGTGTGTGTGTGTGTGTGTGTGTGTGTGTGTGTGTGTGTGTGTGTGTGTGTGTGTGTGTGTGTGTGTGTGTGTGTGTGTGTGTGTGTGTGTGTGTGTGTGTGTGTGTGTGTGTGTGTGTGTGTGTGTGTGTGTGTGTGTGTGTGTGTGTGTGTGTGTGTGTGTGTGTGTGTGTGTGTGTGTGTGTGTGTGTGTGTGTGTGTGTGTGTGTGTGTGTGTGTGTGTGTGTGTGTGTGTGTGTGTGTGTGTGTGTGTGTGTGTGTGTGTGTGTGTGTGTGTGTGTGTGTGTGTGTGTGTGTGTGTGTGTGTGTGTGTGTGTGTGTGTGTGTGTGTGTGTGTGTGTGTGTGTGTGTGTGTGTGTGTGTGTGTGTGTGTGTGTGTGTGTGTGTGTGTGTGTGTGTGTGTGTGTGTGTGTGTGTGTGTGTGTAAGGTGGGTCCCCGACTGATAGTTGAAAACCTCGCTTACTGTTTCGACCTTTAGTTGAACTGGAGACATCAGCGTCTTCGACGACGTAGGCGCCGGGGAGAATGTTTGCGACATAAGCATGTTCGCCCCTATTAAATTCGGCACTCCGGGCTCCGGCTGCTTCGGTGTTGTTGAGTCCACCACAGAGGCCATCGAACTCCGTTTGTTCGCCTCCCGCTTTGACTGCAAAGGCGGCAGGGCAATCTGGTTGCACACATCGTTACTTGAGCGTCGTTAGATTACTGTCGAGTTTTAATCAAGTCGTCGAATATGCCTTTCAAGCAAAAGTCTTTTCACAGCGTTACTGAAGCAATGTAGCTTACTTAATAGCGACACCAAAGGCCCTTCTTGCTGGCTGCGTTAATCGGCGCTAGCTGCTCGTGCTCCAGCAAGCAGGGCGGCGTGACCGAGAGAGGCAGAAAAACAGCACCTTTCAAATGCAGCACTCGCACCAAAAGGAGTGGAAATATAGCTCCTTCGATGGTTGGAAGTGAGAGGATTGCGATGAAAGAGGCACAAATCTATTGTGTGCCCGAACTTGGCTTCATCCGACGCGGGAAACGCTGTCAAAATGGGCTCGTGTGTAGTCTTACCTGCGACATACTGGAGAAGGTGGTGAAGCTTCCGGTAAGGAGACGCCGTTTCTGGAATTTGCGTGGATCTGTGCCCCTGAGGAGGGAACGCCTGTTCGAGAGCGCAGTACGGGGGAGGCCACGAGAGCGGAGCTGGCTTCTTCTTCCTTGCTCTTGAGCATGGGGAGGGTAGATGAAGAGAAACTACATGATTGGCAATCTGATTGATTGATTGATTGATTGATTGATTGATTGATTGATTGATTGATTGATTGATTGATTGATTGATTGATTGATTTGGTGAACCGGATTTGCGAATTGGGGTTATCGGAGAGAGCCCTTGTGACTGTAAGGAGGGCATTTATTTGTTCCTGGCGGCGCAAGACGACACAAAGTTTGAGATGCGTGAGTGTATGTTGGAGGTTAGGAGAGTTGGCGATTAAGCTGGAAGTTGAACCACATCCGGATCAGAGAATGGCAGGGATTTAATTGATGCAACTCAGTATCAGTTATGACTATTTCAGTTTATATCAGACTTTATATATACATCTTTGCAGTGCGACAAGGCGGCGCAGTTCGTTAGACAGAACTATAGTGCTGTCTATCGTCGAGTGTTTTCTGGTTGGCGCATCTTTTTCAGCCCTGAACTCAGAAAGTAAGCTTCATTTAGCGCTGCTGCTGAATTTTTCGCTGTTGCTGCGGTGGTGTTTTTTAATGCACTAATATATTTCCAGCCCTAATACGAGCGTACAAAGCAGTAAAAAGATGGTTACACGTATAAAGCTTCAGGGTCCGGCTCAGGCAGGCCTCTGCAGTTACCACGCCTTTGCATTCTTCATGAGCCCCTGCTCTTCCCTACTGCAAAGAACGGTGCTGCGGCTTGGCATTAGCATGCGTCGGAAAAACAAGTATTTGCCTGCCTTTCGATACCCTGCTGCAGCTGTTCCCTTTCCGGCCGGTATTTCCTTTTGCCCTTCTGACTTTCTGTAGCCTTCTGGGACCTCCGAAATGCATCACACGTACTTGAGAAACTGGGTTCAGATGTTGAGGTTATCTTTAATAGAGCTGAATTTCTAAACCGCTTCATCAAAGCACAAGTGTGCAATATCCGACCATACACACAAAATAACAAGCCTTGGAAAAGCTGCATCTATAGCAGAGAGAAAATCGGGCAAAGCATTTTTAAGACGCTGTAATTACAGCCATTGCATACGTGATTTGCCACAGCACTTGTATATAATTAAGGAAAATTGGGCTAGTCGGAGTCAACACGTATAAAAACAAATTGTTTAGCTTGCGTTCAAGCCTCGCGCAAAGAACAGATTGGAAGAAGAATGGTGAGAATAACAGCCAATGATGAGCGTGACATAAATGAGCTCCTCTAGCCGACTTCGTGGAATTTTGGCTTCTCTGCGCCATCAAACTGGCCATCGACGACTACAGGCACAAAGTATTGGAACGATCAGCTCACTCACTCCTTTCATTTTCATTTGTTCGTACATTAAAGATTGCGTGAAGAGGCGTCACGCGTAAAGAAACTGGCTGCCTATCAGTGCCACGTCTGGATAACTCCACTGCAGGAACGCACATCTGCTGTGCCATGTTTCGTTATAAAGCATGCATAGCAAGCATTGTCATAAAAAAAAGAAATACACGACCTTTGCACCACATGCAAGACTGTTGCCGCGAAAGGCGGATGCAAAATTTGATCCGCGAAAATAACTCTTCCAAGCCTCGAGATTGCATTTCCGAATTCAAATTAGTATTTTCTGACGCCATACTCAATTTTGGACAAAAAGAGTTTTGAGCGGGAAACCGTTTATGAACGCTATTGTCTCATATAACGCAAAATTCCACTACAACAGTCAATATATCTGCAGATCACCCGATGGCAGTCTTGCACTTTTTTTTTTCTATTAACGTTTTTGCTGTCGTCGAAAGCGTTCCCCATTGGTTTTCTATGGCAGTCTGAACTGATCGTTGCGATCGATGGAAACTATTTAAAAAGAAAGATTTTGCTACATATCAGAAGAATGGTTTGGTTTGGTTTATATGGGTTTAGCGTCCCAAAGCGACTCATTCTATGAGGGACGCCGTAGCGAAGGGTTCCGAAATAATCTGGACCACCTGATAGGGTTCTTCAACGTGCACTGACATCGCACAGTAAACGGGCCTCTAGCATTTCGCCTCCATCGAAATTCGACCACCGCGGCCGGGATCGAACCCGCGTGTTCGGGCAAGCAGCCGAGTGCCATAACCACTGAGCCACCGCGGCGTCTATATCAGAAGAAAGGACCATCACCTTCAATATTTCCATAACAATATCTAACAATTTTCCAATTTTCAAGATTTTTGTCTGAGAATGTTGCACATGTACGGGTGCATTACAGACGCGCAGCCAAAGTGCTAACGCAGCTTTAATCTGTGTTTCCCGCGTTGTACGCGCGATATTACACCTCGCGTACCTTCCCTCGCATATGGCGCTTTGTGTCTCCCCCCCGAACACAGTGCCCCACCATCGGGGAATATATCGGATGCAAGCGAGGCTTCAGTGAGCGCTCAGAGGAAGGTCCGGTCTCCTCCTCGCCTTCTGTGCCTCAGCGTGCATGGCTGCGGGGGCGTGCGCGCTCAGAGCGGCGGAGGTGCAGCGATGGGAGACGCTCTCCTTGACCCCCGGGTGACCCCGCATCGAAGCACGCGAGCCCCTCCCTCGTTTCGGGTCGAACCACGCTGCCTCGACTCGGAGCCACGGCAATTACACGAGTAGGGCCCGCACTGATGCCCGGCCGCGATGCCGGAGTTGCACCTGTACTCCCACGACGCTTTTAGACTCCGACTATCTAGCTCAACAAGATTACCCTTCTTCAGCAGTGCTTTAAGGCGGCTCAGTCGTTTTGTGAGCATTCTACATAGCTCTATACTTATCACCTATCGTCGAAACATGTGCATATCGGATTTGGTAGAGAGGATATACTCTCTAAGGAGAAAGGAGTAAAAATGGCGTAAGCTGTCCTCTGGCTGCTTTTCCTTTTATAAAACGGTATGTTGGATGGCAGCTTACTCCCTTTTTTACTCCCATTAGGCTTGTTCGTGTTTAGTGTGTACGCTTCAACCAGGCCACTGTTTGATCTTCTCAGCCGGTGAATGTGTGTAGATATGATGTCACTGTTCACATGCGTACACTCATGGTGAAAACTTATGGAAGACAGGGTTACCGTAAAAACTTAACAAAATCGCCTTCTTTGCACGCAGCACAATTCAGGACGTGCAAATTTACTGAGAACACCATTAAATCGCAAAGAATACCCCTTGGGTATGCCCAGAAATTCAGTTTTCTCGCCATAGCCGTGATTCATAAACTTATGGAGGCTGGTATACTTCTGAAATAGAGGTCTAAGCTCCTTCTGTTTTCGCGCGAAAATAAGTAAACTTTGATAACTTCGGGGCCCTGGTTCGTCACTGTTCCCGCGCTTTCAGAAAGTGATGAGAATGGGCGTCATTGCCAGAAAATTTCAAGGGGCGCATTCTCGGACTCTCTCACGCACCTCAAAGCTGGTTTAATCCTTAACACAAGATGTCGGCGGTGTTGACTGTGCTGTTAACGTGTTTTCAGCACGCTTTATGCGTGTAAGTATCTAGCCTGGCTCATCTCTGGCCTGGTAAAAACGGGGACTGCACGACACTTGCCGAACAGCTATCATGCGAATGAACTCAGGGGATGTTTAACGCATGCTGCGTACGTGCATGAAAACGCGGTATCGCGTCCCCTCCTCTGTTTTTGCCCGGCCCTGCAGCCACGCCTGGCCGGGGGGCGGTCGGGGGCTCTTCGGGCAATATGGTGCCCCATCGGCTTCATGGATCCTTCGAACTGTGCGTAATCGACCCACTCATTTTCTGCAAGATAGAAAACCGTGACCCCTTCTTCCGAAACCGTTCACGGTGTTTAGAGCGACTCTAATGAGCTAAAAATCTCCGCGGCGATTCTATACCGCAAGCCACGCTAGCACGCCGTTTTCATTTGAGCCCATATTTCGGTAAGATGGTATTATAGGTCGAAACGTGACACAACTCGTGGTTTGGTGGCATGCATATATATATATATATATATATATATATATATATATATATATATATATATATATATATATATATATATATATATATATATATATATATATATATATATATATATATATATATATATATATATATATATATATATATATATATATATTACCGACATGCTATACTGATAGTCAAAGCTAGACACAAGCTATGCACTCAACACGAATATACTAATATGGGAGTAAAAAGGGATTAAGTAGTCATCAAGCATACTCCCTTTCGTAAAAGGGAGTAATAGGACAGCTTACTCTCTCTTTACACCTCTCTGTTTAGAATGTGCCAGCTAGCGAATACTAAAGCTTAGCCCGACGTTCGGTTCCAGGCTCCAGAACTCGATCCTTGCACTGGCTCTGTAACAGCGAGACCAGGCCCTAAGCGGCGATTGCTCTCCTCGCCCGCGGGCCCAAACTTTCTCCCTTGGGAAAAGCTCAAAATTGCCGAGGGGCAAAAAAAAAAAAAAACACCGCGGAAGAAGCGCTTTTCTCTCAAGAACACATCTATTCATTACATTCTTCTATTCTTCAATTTGGCAGGAAACAGAGCGAAAAAAAAAAGACACGGTAATTGAATTTCGCGTTTAAAGTTCTTGCTCCGGAGAAAACTTAGAGGAAACACGAACTAATTCCACTTTCTTCTTTTTTTTCATCGCCAGTTTGATCGCGTTGGTGCTGCGTTTTCACTCCGACAGCAAAGTAGAACGACAACTTCGCCGCCGCTTCGCTTCTCGCCCGTTGAAAGTTGGAAGTGCTAGTTTGCAGGTATTTATCCTCCGCGGCCTCTATCGGCGAAAATGGGACCAACTTTCGGCATCTAAAGGCGCGCAAACAATCCTTACACAGCGCAGCGCCGCCTCGCCTCCAGAGAGAGCACCGCTGAGCCGTCGGAAAACGGCGAAATGAAATTTAATCCCGCGAAACAATAGGACACCGCGAGGAGATAAGTCCATGGAGTGAACAAATAAACGAGCGTTCGAAAACAAACCGCGAAATGAGCAAGGAAAGCAATCTTCGGCTAGAATGGAAATAAACAACAACGGAGGATGGCAACTTACGCGTGTCTCGTTGGCGGAGTACCATGGCGCTCTTACGATATTAGTGGGAAATCGAATCGGGCTGGGGAGCCTCTCTTATCTGCGATTTTTGTGTTCATGATGTTTGGATTTTTGTTCTAATTGAAAACTGAGTGCAGATCGATTTTAACGCGTGCGCCGCACGTAACTGCCTTTTTTTTTTATGACAAGGTGGAATAATCTGTGGCGTACAGGTAGCTGCAGTTTTAGGGGGAACAACGCATCATGAGCATTCGAGCAGTGATGACTCCTCAAGTATTTGTGATTAGTACACTTCTTTGGTTTAGGAACCCTTTTTATTTAGAAGAATAATAAGTATTACCCATAAGCCGTTTTCAGCGGCAGTGCACAAATAACAGAATTAATCTTTTAGTGTTTTCTTTAATAATGTTGTACCGACGAATAAGTGCCCGCGCGGCAGCGGGACAGTCGTTGTTGTTGTTGTTATCGTATTTGAGGCAACAACAACAACAACGACTGCTCTCGACGAGCGCGTGCTTCGGGTTGGTGCTGCTGGAACCGCTGACTGCCCGTGAACGCCGTTCTGCGCTTCGTGCTTTAATTGTGCCCGAAAAACCCATTGCAAGGCATCTAATTGTACGTGCATCTATCGAACACTTCTGCTAAGGAATGTGTATGTCCCCAGGGTCAGAAAAATTCACAGATTTTACTGCTTTTTCTGCCGCCACCCTGCAATCTATATTTGTATGCTGGAAAATAAATAGTATTATAATTATAAAGGTGGGATCAGAGTAACCACGCCAGCTTTCATCTTAAAGCGTGAGCGCGTTTAGTCAGTAGAGAGTATTGATGATGGAACATGCTTTGCATAATTTCTTTGCTAGAAAACTCTGCCATCTGTGCGCCTTCTGGGCAGCTGACTGTGGTACGGAGGGAGGCGTTCGCGCGAGACCCTACTGACCGACTGTAGTCAAGTGAACAGGAACGCACACAAAAACACGTTGCTTGGCTACTGAAGTTTTCACCCGTCGGAGCCTTTTAACGTAAATATTTGTCGCACTCTTAATAAAGACCAAGCGCTTGTACGAGCCTTCTTAGACTTGTACGTTGCCGCTACATTATTGACTGCTCACGAATGCGCTCGCAATCGTGCCCGTTTCATTGTTTCTAAGTATACCCCTGTTTTCCAGTGCTTCCATTGTTAAAATCAAGCTCGGTGTGTCTGTGCCTTCTATGAGACCACTGCGCAGGCGATCTCGCCTACATTGGTTGCAGGAAATTTGCCCCAAGAATTTACACATCTCAAGGCGAAACCACTTGTGTTCACCACACGCAGTATCTCTTCCCGTAGCGGCCGCCTATTTAAAGTTGGAGTGCCGATGTTTCGTACTAACTTTTACTCTGGTTCATTCCTATGCCTAGTAATTACCCCCCCCCCTGCAGATCATGTTCATGCCAACTAGAAATGTTCCCGGCGATGGGAACGAACGGTTAACGGCGACTATTAACGTTTAAGTGTTAACGCGATCACCGCTAGTGTTCTTGATAACGGTTAATGCTTAGGTTAGTTGCGTACGTTTAAGGTGAAATGAATGCAACGTACAGATTGCATTCCGATTTCTGATTTGAGAATGATTAGAGAGACGGGACATATCAAGCTAGTTCTGTTTATTTGGTACGCTTACTCTTTTCCATAAGTCTGTCCCGAAGTTGCCCCCTGTAGCTTTCGGCAGATGTTGTTGCATTTCGGGTCGTATAAGCTAGCTTCCTCGTTTCAAATCAGTCCGTAAAACACAAACTATCCAGCCACAAAGTCGGACGCTTGCCGGCGGTTTACGCTCTCGCGGTCGTACTGTATCGAGGCTCGCTCGGTAGCGTCGTCGCTGTTTTCTTCATATATTTTTCCTTACTTTTCCTAACGAACCGCGGCATTCGTGTCCCCTAATTACATGCGTCCTGTCACCGGAAGCTCGAGGTCCACGTCCGCTTGCTAATTATGCCTGCAGGTGCTTTCACCCGGGACCCAGCTCGACGCGGGTCCTGAAAGGTGGTCGCACCGGGGCCACGAGCTCCAGTAAAAAAAAAAAAAAAACTGCACGAAGAAAGCACCAAAAAGTATCTTGCTTACGACTGCGGAAGCAAGCTCGTGCTGTGGGGCGTTTTATTAGCATTGATCAGCGTGTGTTGCTCGCACGAATCGCACTCATGTTGGAAATATCGGCGCATTTGTATATAGTCGCTCACCACGAAGTTCCGCATAGTGGCAGGAAACTTTGCAAACGAACGTTCGACTCCAAAGCGTACCTGTAATTAAGAGTTCGTCGCCTGCTCTTTCTAAGTATTTCCCACAGCGGCTGGGCATTGTTGAAAAAAAAAATAAAATGCAGTCAGTCGAGCTATTTCTAAATTTCTTTTTTTTTTCAAAATCGGTGAACTGTCTTGGCTGAAGCATTTTCAGGACCGGGAATTTAAAGAGGGCTGTTGATCGATTAGCTTTCCGACTATACGCTTGGCGACTTACTCGTGTTTGTTTGTTTGTTTGTTTGTTTGTTTGTTTGTTTGTTTGTGACATACTGCAGGCCGTGAGGCCCAAGTAGGTGCGGAGCACAGAGACAAATATCAAAAGACAAACTGCAGCACCAAAATGCAAGCAAAACAAAAACACGAGCAGCAGTAAATCACTGGTAATGCAACATATAATACTAAACATGGTCATTTATAGAATCTACACAGTACGCTAGTAAACTGTTCCAATCAGTGATTGACAGTGAAAAGAAGTAGTGCTGAAATAAACTGGTCGTGGCAAAGTTCGGGACAAGAAAAAGGAAGGGGTGAGAGAGTGTCGGTAGGATAAGTCCGGTCCTCGATAATGTTAGGGGCGGTGAAGAATTTAGTCGAATTTTCTGGTTAATTAAGAAGTGTGAAAATTTCAGTCACACATATTTACGCCGGGACTGTTGCGTTGGAACTACTATCGATCGCATTGGTGAAACATTAGTGAAAAGGCTGAAACAGATCGGCTGTACTTCAAAAAAATTAAGTAGACAGCTTTTCTTTTGACTTTCTCTAGTTCGTTTATGTTAGTGATTGTATGCGGGTCCCAGACAATGCACGCGTATTCTAATTTAGGCCTTGCGAATGTTTCATATTTTAGTATTTTAACCTGGGCAGGTGTATCTTTTAGTTTATGGCGCGCGTTTTGTAAGGTAGAGGAACAAGCATTAGAAATGTGCGCGTTTAAACCAGCTTACTAGCGAAATTCATGTGAGAGAAGTGATCCAACCTTTTTAAAATTTCGTGCGCAGCTTTCTCCAGACAGTTTCAGTGGTCGTGCGACTTCTCTTCGCTGCAAGCTATCGGGTGTCGATATCTTCGTTTATTTGCGACACACGCGGAAATTTCAGTGAGGAAAATCGTTAGTCCTGAGTAACAAAGAAGGAACAAAGGTGGGACTCGCAAACGCACAATCGCGGAGGTCGCCCCTCCGGATGCAGCAGAGAGAATGTAAAACTATGCGCGAGACAGCGGGATTACTTATGTACCCCAAAACAGCGCATTTTCGTGCGTTTTACCTCTTCTGTTGATAATTCATAAGCGACTAATTACTCAATCACATATTCAGAGTTCTTTAATTGGTAATGTTAAATATTTTAATCCACTCCTAACTATTCCTCAGCTGGGTGCCAAACAAACCAGTTATGTCTTCTCAGCCGGCATCGTAATCCTGTCTAAACATTAAACTAGCAGTATAAGAGACATTAATAATCCGCGCCATCCTTCGATTGTCTGACGCGCACTTTACTGAGCAAAACTAAATAACACAAATGATGAAGGATTCATCCAGTACGCGCCAGAACTCTGCTCTTCATTGTCTGTTAGCGAGTGTTTTCATCCTACTTTAATGTCGGGGTCCTAACTCTAAACTACTTTAAGCTCTGCGCCACTCAGCAGCTTTAAACTTTTGAAAACAATTCTCAAACCACCATTTTATCGAATGAAATTACTCAAAAAGCTAACTTTCTTCAAAACCTTCGTGCGCTGCGTAGGTATAGATCCTTTCAACTTTTAAGCCACCTGCTTATACGCTTAAATAGTGTTCCACTTTTTTTTCTTTTTTTAATGCGTAAGCATTACTTGGCTCATGCGTGGCGTTCACGGAAAGTGTGTACACAAAGCGTTAACAGAAAGTGTGGACACTTACCCGAGTTACTCAGCAACTCGTTTACTCGGTAGCAACTCGGGTAAGTTAGGAGGAGTTGCTCGGAAAGAGCAACATTTGTCGCACAATCCGTATACAGGTGGCTGGGACAGGAACAGCCACCTGCCGGGGCAGTGGCGCATCGCTTAACAGCTGCGCCACTGCGCTCGTAGTGGTATGAGGAGTCGCCACGATCTATGAATGTTAAGAGAATGGCCAATTTTCACATACGGGCATTGACCCCCGGAGCTCCGAATAGTGTGCGGAGCGATGACCAAGACGAACTAAGTTACACAAACCACAAACCCACCAGCGGAAACAGCAGTAGCGCACAATTATTTCGCATTCATAGCACGTAAGCAGACTTAACTGCCCCCGGTACTTTTATATTTTGTAGCGAGAGCTACACTACGCCAGCTCTTCGAGCCTTCAGCGTGGCACCCCTTGAGCTCCGTGGCGGCGCCGTGGTCACGTAGCCATGGTTGGTCACGTGGTGCGGAGCAGCTGCTGCTGCCGGCGGCGCGGCGCGCCGGTGAAACCGAGCTGCAATAGCTGTGCGCATGATGCGCCGTGTCGAGGGGGGGGGGGGGGAGGGGGGGGAAGGGACTATACCCTTTCATCTGCCACTCCCTGCATTGTCACGCTAGCAGGGTCATGAGTATAGGCCGACGCCATTGGCTGGAATGGGCGTCCTTTGGCGGGGAAAAGCTGCTTCATTCTTGAGTTGTATCCCACTGTATAGCACCCCGAAGAGAACGTAGCTTTGGGTGCAGAAAATGCTGATTGGCCAGCCAGTCACAGCTTCGATGTTCGTGTGTTCGCGGCATTTTCAGGCAGACGACTTCTTTCTACTATAGGTAAAAGCTCGGTGCCATTATAGATTTCCTTCTATTTGAACGACTAGGGTGATAATAGTGGCTGGTCGTTGTAATTGCTGCCACAATGCAACTCTAGTCTCGGATAATTGTACCTCGTCGTAACCCAAGCTGCAATTAAAGCGCCTGCATTTTAATTTTTTCCTCCCACAGCTCTAAAGTTTTGTATTGATGTCTGTTCATCCTAAACTCTCATGCTGCACGGTTCGCAAAATAAACCCTCGAATCGAATTGCCCGCGCTACCCACGCCGTCGCGCGTCCGGTGACACGCCCCGACCATACATACCCAGCAACTCTGGGCGAAAGCATTTTTGAACGGGAAACAGTTTATGAACGCAATTTTTTCATATAATGTCAGATTTCGCTCTAACAATCAATATATCCGCAGATCAGCCGACGGCAGTCTTGTATTTTTTTTTCTATTAACGTCGACGATCTCCAGTTTGTCATAGGTTCTGTGTTTTTCACCGACTAAAACAAAGCGTTTAGCTAGAGCTACTAAAACATGATTAAAGCGTGCTATCAAGGAAACTTTTTAATCCGTCCAGAGTGATCACAGACGGAGACCTCTTTAACGGTTGCCATCTTTGCTCGATTGCGGTGCCGCCTATAATCTGTGAAAATCGCCAATATCATGCTGTATAGTCTCTCTCCTTCTCTCTACCGCCTTTATAGCTGCTCATTCAGGGCTAAAAAGAAATGAGATGTCATTGCTAGTGCGGCAAAAGAGTATTTTCCTCATGTCTTGCTAAACTATCTGAAGAGTGTTATTCGTATAATACCGGCCTGACGAGGAGCTTAATGACGTCCACTGTCTTTTCGCCGTGCTTTGAAAAATAGCGACCCTGTCGACCTCTCTTCCTGCCTGTCCTGTAAATTCAAGAACGAAAGGAAAGACAAAGAAAAGAGTTCTTTCTGAGGACCCGTTTCGGCGTACAGTGATAGTAAGGCCGCTTTCACGTACGGAAGAAGCCGCTGAGAAATAAAGAAAAAAATATTTTCCCGTGCCGTCATGGAAACGTACGCAAGCTTGTTTCAACCTTGTTTTCGAAGCGTAACGGAGATCTTCAGACGGGCCTGTTCTGATTGAGCGCGTAGGCTCGGCTTTGCGTGACCTAATTGTCAATGCAGCAGCGGGAACTGATACGAAAAAGATGCGAGGAAAATAAATGTGCGGGGGGAGAAGGGGGCAGGGGTGGGGAGGGGGGGTGCGGCGGTTGAATCGGAGAGTCAGGACCCCACGGCACTCTTCGGAGCCCGCTTTCCAGCCACGCGCATTGCTCCTGAGCCTGACGGTGCCGTATAAATAGGGCTCGCGCTCTGCGCTGTCTGGCCGTGACAGCACTTTCCGAGGCATTGTGCTTCGACGGCCAATTAAGCTTTTTTCCCCTCCGGCCGCCGGCAGCCGACGCTAAGGGCCTCACCCCGTGAGACCCTTGCTTTTTCGCGTTGCCCTCTTGGAAAGCGCCAGTGGCCATGGCACCCCCGAGGTCTTCAGTATTGGGATGTTGGGCCTTGTTTTTTTTTTCTTTTTCCTTTCCGCCAGCGCTGTCCTCTAATAAAAAGGAATAAAGATAAGGAATAGCTTGTTTCGTCTCGCGTATCTTGAAATACAGATAAGGGGAAAAAATAACAAAAGTACTTCGTCGTGACAAGCGGCTCTCTTGATGTCCTCATTTTCGGTCGGACAACAAAGGCTCCTTCCTTTAGTGACATCGGCAGAAACGCAAGGACTTTCCGTTGCTTTCCGGTGACTTGGGTGCAGCCCTGCTTCACAGCAAGCCGCTCGGCTTGGCCTTGTTTGACCGCAGACTGAGAGTTTCTGGGATTTGTCATCACAGAAAGGCGATATTTCGCGATACCCGTGTTACAAGACATTCAGCGACGAGTGCATAAGCAGAGGAATCTTACGCAGCCGACGTTGCAGCGCGCTCTTGCTTTTTAGCTTCCCGACACTGCGAATAAGTAATCGGCGAATTATTTCCCCTCGGTCCCGCCTGAGGGTTGTCACGTATAAAGGTGTTCTGGGTGCGCCGAGGGGCGTCGGCTCGGCTATTTCTCTTCAGGGGGCGTCAGCCGGATGATATGGTTTGTGTTTGCGAGTGTTCGATCGCCAGTCGCTGCAGTTGTGGTCACGGTATTTCGGTAGACACATCTTGCGTATCGCTTTAGAAAGATGCCTGTTTTGTTAATACTCGTACCCCTTACAAAATTTTTTTAGACAGTGTATAGACTTTATAGACAAACCCTAGAAAACAGTCTATAGGCAATACAGATCCTATAGATTGTCCATAAAGAATCTATACATTTATGGCCATAAACATTTAGTAGACTTTTGTGTATACACTATGAATTAATAGACAAAAATAGGTATCTATGCGAAGGCAATATAGTCTATAATAAGTCTGTAGACCGTCTATAGGCCATTTTTATGAGGGGCCGGCCAGTATTGCCTTGTATTGGAGTGGCCAGTTTGGTCGACGTGAGCTATATATATATAGCTACTTGTCAAGGACGGCTATACGTGAGTTCCCAGGTGCTGCCGATACGAACGCACGCAGCAAATGTACACAGGCATTTAAATCCCGTTTCTACCACTACGTGATGCAAGTTACTTCATGGATTTAAAATTTTCTCGAAAATTCAGCTATAAGCGCAATTTTTCTTCTTTGCAAGCAGCTGTTATATGAATCAAATCATATTAAATAAAGTCAAATCAAAGCAAAGCTCACTTTTATTTCGCCTCTGAAGGAAGAAATGGGGTGACGGGTAAAAACCGCGTGTGTACAGCATGACGAAGCCCGGGCCCCACAAATAGACGATACGTGAAACTGCTTGGAGGTCTGGCAACACCGCGCCCGTAGCTTCCGATTGACATCTTGGTTAGACCGATCTATGGATCGATCGATTGATCGATCCATCCATCCATCCATCCATCCATCCATCCATCCATCCATCCATCCATCCATCCATCCATCCATCCATCCATCCATCCATCAATCAATCAATCAATCAATCAATCAATCAATCAATCAATCAATCAATCAATCAATCAATCAATCAATCAATCAATCAATCAATCAATCAATCAATCAATCAATCAATCAATCAATCAATCAATCAATCAATCAATCAATCAATCAATCGATCGATCGATCAATAAAGTTTTATTTCACATCAAGGGTGTGATAAGCGGGTACAAAAAGCCTACATAGGCTTGACAGGGGTTCCGCCCCCTAAAGCAGCTTCATTGCGCACAAAAACCCACAATCACACAACACTACAGCACATGGTTTGCCTGTGACATATTTAAATATGTCACATACCGGAGTATAGGCAGAGTTCGTGCGCACTCGATACAAGAGAGTGGCTCTGTCGCGCGACAAGCCTCGCGCAACGCAAGGGAGTTGCAGAGGCGGCTGAAGTGCACAAATGTGATGCACCACTAGCTGCCTATAGTGAAGTTCTCGTCCTTTAGGACAGCCACTAAAGATGGACAAGACCGGGCTTCTTGAGCCAGAGGCTCTGCCGCCTTGTTACCGGCGGCTCCAGCGTGAGATGGTAGCCACTCGAAGCAAACTTGCAATTCTTTCAACTGTTACTTCCTCAGCCAGGTGAGAACACAGAGGCTAAATTTATCATCGGGTGTCCTTCGTCGTATGCGCTGTAGTGCAGATTTGAGAGTCAGACAGAATAACGTCTCTCTCTCTGTCTCTCTGTGGTTTGCTGAGAGACAGACGTTTAAGCGACCTTGCAATAGCCAGTGACTCAGCCGAAGTGGACGACACTACTCTTTGCAGGCGCCCAGCTTATGATATTTCAATAATTGGATTTTGGGGAAAGGAAATGGCGCAGTATCTGTCTCATATATCGTTGGACACCTGAACCGCGCCGTAAGGGAAGGGATAAAGGAGGGAGTGAAAGAAGAAAGGAAGGGAGGGGTGCCGTAGTTACGGCTCCGGAATAATTTCGACCGCCTGGGGATCTTTAACGTGCGCTGACATCGCACAGCACACGGGCGCCTTAGCGTTCTGCCTCCATAAAAACGCAGCCGCCGCGGTCGGGTTCGAACCCAGGAGCTCCGGATCAGTAGTCGAGCGCCCTAACCACTGAGCCACCGCGGCGGGGCTGATATTTAAAGGTTAGGCGCTACAAATGCGGCTGAGCAGGACTGTTCATGCCTGCTCACAGATCCATCAGTGTAAACCTGTAGGTGCCTTTCGTAGACGCTGTTCAGATGGTCAAGAACCAAGGAGCTTACTTTCGCCATAGGTAGCGATCATTTTGCGCGCATAAGCCTGGGATGTCGAGGCGGCAGTGAATGTGATAAAACCATGGCGGGTTCTGCTGTGTCCGGTGGGTGACCCACTCACTGTGCCCATAAAGGTGTGAAGGGCTGCAAAGAAGTGGCTTTGCGTCCTAGCTCGTAGATGACGAAGCAGCACCTTACCTCTCCGGGTCCATCCATGGAAGGCGAACTAAATGTAGAAATATATAGTTGAGCAGACAAGGGAAGGGAAAATAGGCGCTCGTTATGGAATACATGACGGAACCAGTCACCGGAACCAAGGAGCATAGGGGATGTTTTTGTTTTCTTTTTAATTTCTGGTGTTCATCAATGAGATATTAACAAGTTATTCTAAATATAATAAGCTAGTAACTGCTTCAGTTACTGAGCAATAAGTTGAGACTTAGGCATAACCAGCATACCCACTTTGGCTGATGAATGGCTTGAATTCCTGTGACAAAGAAAGCTGTGATTACAACCATAAAGAGCACATTCCTAAACAGTGTCTTTGTTATAAAACCTTTCGTATGTGTGGTATGGCATGTGGGGTTCAACGCTCTGAGGTGGCAAAGGCTATGGAGGACGGCGTAGTGGAGGGCTCCTGATTTATTCAGGCCACCTGGGATTCTTTAATGCGCACTGACATCGAAAAGCAAAGGGGTGATTTTGAATATCGCGTCCATCGAAATTCCGCCGCAGCGGCCGGTATTCGATCCCGAGACCTTGTAATCGGCAGCCGAACGTGAAAGACACTGCACCAACACACGGGCCTTAAATGTTTCGTGAAAATTTGTTATTTGTGAAGGAGATGGCGCAGTAGCTGTCTGATTTCAAAGTGGACACCTCAACCGCTCCTTGAGGGAAGGGATGAAGGTGTGAGACAAGGAACAGGCAAAGCGCGTTCCGTATAGTGGAGCGCTTTGGATTAATTTTGGCCATTTGAGACTTTTTTACGTGCTCTGACACCGCACAGCGCACGGCGTCTTTTGTATTTCGTGCTCATAGAAGCGCGGCCGCAGGGGCCGGCATTTTGATCCCATTTCTTGCGCTCAGCAGCCGAACGCTGTAACCACTGAACCACCACGGAGCTCTTGTGTCATTGTGTCTTGTGAATTGCAGCAACCTTGACCATGTGTTCCGTGTATTTTTATGAAACCCCCCCCCCCACCCTGTGTAATGCAATGTAAAGTGTCCTTAATAAGGGTCTTATAAATGATGATGACGTGTTCAGCATTGGAACGTGTTCGCCGCAGAACGTCTTTTACAGAGTTGCGTACTAGCCGCCTCTCTCCAGGTAGTAATGCTCCGATGCCCAGAACGGTTGGGCAGGGACGAGCGAGACATAGTAGTTATGCAAGTATTCTGTGTTCTTTTGTAGCCACAGGAAGCCAAGTGAGGTATTCGAAACCTGCGCTGGCCGCTTTTTAAATGACAAGCATTCATGGGGTAAACGTCAGGATTTTGATGTGCTGTGTAGTCCCGGCAGAATGCAATCTGGATAGGATACTGTGATGTCCGGGAGCCTGGCATGAACCAAGAAGAAAAAAAATCGACCGTGACGATTACTCTGTGCAAGGGACTAACGTAGCAAGGCAGAAGTGTTCAACGCGGGCAGGTGCGCGTGCCGAAGTGCTTGCCCTAGGACAGCCGACCATTAAAATCTAATCATCGTCATCACTCAGCATGATTTATCGAAACATGTAATATAGGAGGTCTCTGTGTGTGCGCGTGTTCGCTGTAAACACCATGCTGCCAAGAAATAGGCCATCGTTAATGCCCATGCCGGTTATTGCGCCCATCCTACATTTTGACTGATAGGCGCAGCCGCTGGAGGACCTATATATGCTGGCCATTTAGAACGCTTTCAGGACATATGGGCCAAAGAGACGGCCAGTTTAGTTTTAACCCCTTTTTTTTTCTCGAGAATTTTGAAAAGGAGTGTTATAAATGTCACCATGCGATGGAACGCGTAGTGCCGGAAGCATGTCCCATCTAGCATGGATTGATTCGGTAGCCATGAATCGATAGGCTCAGAGAGCCAAACCCAGACGTCCACCTACCGCCACAGCTACGTAGCGCCTAATTCTGCCCTGTCCAGCATCTACAACCATTGTCTCCGCATGGTGTTTACAGCCAATGTCTCCAGTCGGCGTCTCGATTAACTTTCTCGTCTACATTCAGTTTCTCCAACCGGTGTCTGCATCCAGTGTATGCGTACATTGTCTCTAATTAATGTCACAACCTCAAACGCTGTATCCAGTATATACAACCGTTGTCTCCTGGACATGGTTGTCACATCAGGTGTCTCCAACCGGTGTCTCCGCCCTTGTGTTTCCATCCGGTGTCAACATCCAATGTCTCTCCACCTAGTGCTTTCAGCTTCGATGTAAAGAGAGGGCCAACACAATTTTTAATGCCAACTTCGAGAACTGCGAACCGCGGCAGCAGCCAACTGATGACGTCCCGCCGGCCCCGTGCCCTGCAGCGCCCGTCACCGGCGGCACCGCACCCGCGGAGGCTCTGGCAGCCATCATTGCATCTCCGCGGGCAGCTCCCCGATTAAAAGGCCGCCGCCTGTCCTGACAGCCGCCGCCGTCGAGTGTCGACATCTTCCACCTTTGGCGCGGCCGGCGGGGAAGGGCTAAGCAGCGCCCCGCCGCCCTGTCACATCGCTCTGTGGCTGCGAAGAAGGTGCAGGGGGGGACGCGAGGCCGGCTTGTTTGCGAGCGGCTGAAAATTGCGGATAATGGGCGCAATTAAATCGCGTCGTCGCTCTCGTTCCTTGGGCGGTTGCGCACGATACGCAGGCTGCTGGTCCTGAACGCGTCTTTCGGCAGGTACCTAGAATGGCGCTTGCATGAGCAAGCTCGTAACAGCAGCTGCTTATCTTGGTTAGTGCGTCCAAACGATAGCCTCCTTGTTCAGATTAACAACAGCAACGAGAGTAGTATTCGCAATACCATCAGTGTTGGCAACATGAGCGGGTCAAACCAAGCCCTGATGGATCAGGTCATGCGATCGCGAAAGCTTTTGGCCAAAAGCAGGCCTCGACCACTTGGCATAGTCGTCTATTGCTGTCTAGGTCCACTGGCGGGCTGCGGAGGAGCGCTATCACAGCTCAAGGCTTTTGCAATGCACGGCGTGCCTTCTGAGCATCTATTCGCGCCCTGTATTCTCATATGCTGGTTTCTGAACATGCGCCGGAGCAAAAAAGTTAGATCGACAGCCCTATGGCTGTCACGTCCCCCTCCCCCTCCAAAAAAATATAAAAAATAATAGCAGCGCTTCCACTCTTCGAAGTGAAAATCATCTGAGATTGTATATGCTTAATTGTCTCCCCCCAGCTAAGCTCTCGTTTTGCGGTTCACGCTTGAATTATCTTGTTAGCGCGTTATTTAATCCTAATTATATATGTTATTAACTCATGTTCGCTAGACTCTTCCGCGTGACTGCATGAAATAGTCTTGGCTTTGTAACAAGCGCTGTTCCTCTCTTTCCGTTTTTGGCCACAGACATTTGCTAACTCTCCTGCACAGCTGCTGCGGCACTTGCTTTCAGAGCATTTCTGAGCACGGCCAAGATCATTGGAAGCCCCACCTGTGTTATACGCCAGGTATTACAAATTTTCTTGTCTCTCAACGGCTTTTATACAATCAAATGCTATCGGAAGAAGTCAGATGCGTTGCGGCAATGGAAGCCTCGTCTACTTCCTCGATGCTCCTGCTCACTTATCCGAACAGCTCGGCGCGAAAAATCGGTGACCCCTCGGCTGAACCCGCATAGTGCCTGAGGGCTAGCGTTGAGGGAAGGTTAGAGAGAGAGAGGGGGAAGGGGGTGGAGGGAGTTGGCTGCCTCGACAAACGCGGCGTGAGGTGGCGGGTTGTCGGCGGCGTCTCTCGGGACTAATTGCGAGGTGTAAATTGCAGGTTATTATGCCCTTCGTGCTCCCCGGCCATGTCTCTCCGATCCCGCGTGCCCTGAGAAATGATCGGCCTTTGGACGTCGACGTAAGAGGAGGAGGAGGTTTGCTCCTTGGCGTGGCTATTGCGTGAGCACGGGCGTCGTGCGCTCGTATGTGCATGTGTATCGCGCACGCGCAGACGGGTCATCAGATCAGGATGGTACGCTTCGAGAAATAGACGCTGAGAAAGCAGAGATAAAGCGCGAGTAAGGGCGGAGGCAGCTCGGATGACACCAGGCTATAACCGGCTGCGCGGAGCGCCAACCGGTCAGCTCTCTTTGGGAGGTACGCGCTTATCGGCCAAGCAGTCGGGTGACATCGTAACGACTGAGCGGCGCAGAATTAACGGAATCGGCCGCTAATGGATCACATCACCGACACCTCCAACCCTCCTCTTTTCTTACCCACTATGCACTGCACCGCTTACGCGGTTTTAAATTTATTCTGGCTTTCAGCCGCTTCTTAGATGCTTCCTACTTTGTATACACGCGGCCTGACATACGAAAATCTCGCTTTGAGGAAGTCGAAGTTGCCGCGAAAAAGTTCCCTTCGAATATGAATCGGTGCGCTGCGTTCGACAACAATTTCGGACCGTCGGAGACTTCCAGCGAAAAGGTTTCGCTAAACCGATGTTTGTTGCTGTTCTTACTTCTTGTGTCGGCGAGGTAGCGTTTGTGATCTGGTGGTATCGTGTGCTGCCCCACAGCGGCAAACTGCAGAGATGAGTATCGCACTAATGCGAGCTCTGCTCCCGGTCCGAGCTTCGAGGGTCATTTGCATTTGTGTCACGTTGTTGGGGATGTGTCATGCTTTGGTCCCGGCTCTGTAAAGGTTAGACGTCAATGTGCTCTTCCCATGAAGATCACTGTGCCATCGTCGGTTGCTGCATGTACTAAACTTCAGGCCTATCCATCCCTGGGAAACTCAGCTTGCTTGTACGGGCTTATGTACTATGCGAGAAAGACGAATGCTTTCATATTGCGCACTGCTGTTTAATAGTGCACATATTCGCGAGAACTAAGGAGAGACTCAGAGAAAGAGAAGGAGAAGAAAGACCGGTGGCATTCCAAACGTTCTCACATCTCACCCCCAAGTGCGAAAGAGAAACCCGAGACGATGACACGGCAAGCGGTGGCAGATTGGGCCCATCTGTGCTCCTGAACAGGGCTTCGCTTTCAAGCCCGGACATTTGTCTCTGGAGATTGCGTTCCGGATGGCGCATATGCTCTGGCCCTTTTCCTCCCCGCTTTCTCAGTGTTTTTTTTTTCTTTTTAGACATCGAAACGTGTGAGCAAGGACGGCTGTTCAAATGCAACTGTGACGGCACCTTCTTCTCCTGGAGTCGCGCGCGGGCGACGCTTTCTCGTATAGCTTCGGCGAGGTCCCAAGGGAGAAGGGGCCTCTTTGTTGCCTTCGGCAGCGCTCGCGGCGAATAGATAGATGACGTGCGGAAGACGAGGCTGGAAGCAAAGCGTTGCGCAGCGCACCACAGCGTCTTACTGTGTACACAGGCCAGTCAGTGTGAGGCGGAATGTGTGCTTCGCGGGAATGGGGTTAAAGAAGCGACACCCCGTCTATCTCGCTTCTTTGTCTAGAATTAGACCCTCTTCCTGTCTCTTTTCTGTCGTTTCACTGCCCGCACCGGATGGGTGAAATATAGAGGAACGCCCACTGAAACACTGATTGTCGCTCGGGCCAAGCATTCTCAAGACAACTGCAAAGCCTTGAGTAAGTAAGTGACGCTTGAAATCGAAAGGCTTCCTTTCAGGAAAGAAGTGTTTAGTTGTTGCTGTGAAAGACCCTTTGTCCGCAGTCAATGCCCCCGCAGCTTTGACTTGATGTAGTTTCAATGGTTGTTTTAAGGGTCTGACTTAATTAGCTGAACTCCTAAAACGGCAACGACGAGTCAGCAACGCAGGCCCGAAGGTTCGGATAAATGTTCTTGTAACTTTGGCAATTTAATTTAATTGGTTCGGGGCCAATCCATAAAGCCCTTACAAAAATAGTATATAGACAGTCTATAGACTTCTTATAGACTATATTGCCTTCCTATCGATGTTTATTTTTGTCTGTTTTCATAATCTATAGACTGTCTACAGACAAGTCTACTAAAAGTGTATGGCTATAAATCTAGAGATTGTCTATAGACTGTCTATAGTATTTGATTTGCCTATAGACTGTTCTCCAGGGTGTCTATAGAGAGTTTATAGACTTTATAGGCAGAAGTCTACGAGCAATCTATAGACTTTCTAAAGAAATTTTTGTAAGGGAGGACATCAAGGAAGGGAGGCAGCTGACTGGAAAATTTTAGATGAGGGGCAATATTGGCTCTATACAGAGAACGATACATTGTTTGACTCCCGAGTAATATGTGTAAGCAAGGTTCTTATTGTGCTTTTCAGTTTAAAAAAAAAAAGTTTTTTTTTTGCCGTCTCGAAAGCGCAGCGAAGTAACTGCGATGGATGTGTGCATATGTCCGCTCGTTTACTCCCAAATCCGCCCCCTCGCTGGCACATTTGCATAACGTGACGACAGATGGCGCAATGTGGAGAACGCCCAATCTCCGGCTTGCAAGCCCCCCTTGTGGAGCAAGCCCATCTGCAAACCGGGTTCACTTTTGGTGAGCACGTGAACACCTGTTACCGCTTATGACATGCCACGGATACGCCGACGCCATTCACCCAAGATAAACTTCCATACACAACTCTCTGAAAATAAAAAAAAAAGACATGGGAGCCAATCTTAACGCCAAGCTGGTAAACCTCTCTTGAAAACTACATGCACTGGCGCGAATAAGCAGCAGGACGAAAAAAGAGAGGCATAAAGAAGATGGCACAAACGGATTCTCTTTGTTTTGTTTTCTTCGTCTTCTAATTGCGTCTTTTTCCTTATTCGCGCTATTTTGCGAGCAAATAGTACGCTCGATCAAGCCTCGAATGCGTGATCTTGTGCTGCACTATTTGAGCATTGCAGAAACCGCCGCAGCCTATTAGGAAGACACTTCGTCCTGTAGTCGTCTTTAAGTCGCCTGGAGTTAACTATATTGCATCGTTCAGACATCGCGACGTCACCTTCGTCACGGTCACTATATGCAGATGCCAGGTGAGAAAAGACTCCCAAAGCAACACGTGCGCTATGAGTGACTGCTTGGGGGGAGGGCTCTGAGTCTGAGGTTCTTTAAAGGTCTCTGACATCGCACAACGCGTGGCCGTTTTTGTATTTTGCCTCCACCGAAATACGGCCGCCGTACTCCGGATCCAACCCGCGACCATGGATCGGCAGCCGAACGCAGGAGCCTTTGAGCCACCGCGCCAGGTGAGATTTGGTTCATGAACTCGAATAGGAAAAAAATGTTCAGGGAGCGGTGTTCTAATTACACTTTTCACGTTTTTAAGCGCGTGAATCTGGGTTGAACCCCTGTATAGAAAAATAAAGACAAGGAATATAAAGGGGCGGGTGTTCCTCACCTGGGCCACCGTAGTTCTCTGTACACATTGCGCCCTCTATCACTGATCGCCTCGCGAAGTGGCGCAGCCCGAAACGAGAGCCGAGCCGCAAATAAGCGGCGGCATGCCGATGGCCGACCGGATTATCGAGGGGAGCACCTTTCAACGAGCGAGCTGCGCCCATCCTTCTTCGAATCGCGGTGACTGACCTGCCGCCGTGGTCTATGGGCGCCTATATGCACACACGCACACACACACTGGGGCCCGAAAGTGGGCCAACGAACTGGAATTGGGGCCGCGACCACTGCGCAGATGCCCGTCCCGGCCACAACCCGTCCCCGCTGCAGCGTCCGTCATCCGCGGCGGCTCACGGAGCTGTCTCGGAGGCTGGCTGCTGCGGCCGGCCGAAAAACGACGAAAGAGAAACACGCAAGGCAGTTGTTCCAGCGATACCTTATAACAGTGGTCTATGGACAGTCTACAAACTTTTTATAGACTCTATTGCCTTCCTTTAGATGTTTTTGTCTACTCATAGTCTATAAACTGCCCATATACAAAAGTCTACTAAAAGTGTAGGTCCATAAATCTATAGATTGTCTCGAGACTCTCTGAAGGATTTGTATTTCCTATAGAGTGTTCTCTGGGGTTTGTCTATAGAGAGTCTATAGATTTTATAGACATAAGTCTATGGACAGTCTATAGACTGTCTAAAGAAGTTTTTGTAAGGTGTAAACGCTTTGAAGACAAGATTAAAACAGCGGCAAGGACGGGGTTGGGACGAAAAGACACAGGGTGAAGAGCTGTCGCTTTGAAGGCGCTTGGAAATCGGGCTTTAACTCTCCTGTAATGTATACACACGCGCGTATGCGCGAGCGTACCATCGCACGTGATGTGCATATCATGCATGCCCAAGTGGGTAACGTGTCGCGGTGCGGGCCAGTGGGGCGGCCTTGTTGCCCTGCGCACGTCAACGTGTCACTGTCTTACGCGGGACTCCGTCCAGTATATGCTGACGTGTATAGCGCACCTCTTTCGTGTGTTTTTTTTCTCGTCCTCGATCTAGCAAGAATGTGTATTGCTGTGCGCATAGTTATGTCCAAGTGTGCGTGCGGATGCGGTCCATACAAAAAGCTATTCTGCGCGGGGAATAATTACTTGGCAGGAAATAAATGCTCGTCCACATGTCTCTAGACTTTCCTTAAACTGCAGAAATGGGTTCTAGAGCTCCGAGAACACATTAATTGAATCGAATTTTGCTTAGACGCTTTGCGGTTACAATCTTGAACCCAAGCTGAAAAAGTGACCTCGATAACGACACACGCTTACCTCTATAACGATGTCTTTATGCATAGCTGGTGTATTTTTTAGTGTACTATCGGGGACGAAATTCCCCGGGACACGTGACCGGCAACAAGCGCGTGCATACCTTTGTTATCAGGCAGTGGTTGCAAGCCACTCTTGCGATGGTGAATGTTGCTCTTGTGTTCTCTAATGTGTGCTAATGAAATCAGCGCAACATTGGTACGCTTTGCACCTATGCACCAAGATAGGCGGTTGCGCGTCCTGGGGACTTTTGTCCACAGCAGTACGTCGTGTGACCACGTAAATAGTGCAAACTAGATGAAATGGCAAATGTTGGTCCTGTGTTGTTGCATGCCGTAACCGAAAATTTCCTCAGACTCAAAAATTCCTGTTATATCTTTTTTTTTTCCTGGAACACGTTGACAATTATATAAAGAAACTGAGATAATTTGGGTTCCCCCTAAACTAAAACTCCTCAAAAATTCTCTTTTCACTAAATTTTACCCCCGAAAATTCCCTGAATAAGGGAAAAATTTTCGGAGGGAACATCACTTTCTTGATTGTAGATTAATTAGTACAGGTGCTTCTGTCAAAATGTGAACGGGCTCCCTTACGAGGTATGTATGGCCTCGTAAGCAGGAAAATAGGTTATCAGTGTCATCCAGGTGGACCTGGAAGAAGGAGTAGATGAACGAAGACAAAGCACTGTAAATATTCCCTTTCCGCTATATTTTACCCCTCGTATTTTTTGATAAAGGAAAGCTCTCCAACGGGAACATCGCTGGTCATTGATTTATCCAATGCTTCTGTCAAAATGTCAACGGGCTCCTTAACGACGCATGCATTGCCCCGCAGATAGCACGATAGGTCATGCATGCTGCCCATGTGAACTTAGAAGAATAAAGATCACGAAGACGAGGGTAGCCCCGCCTTGGTAGAATGCATGGGCCTCTATGGACACTCGGTAGGGTTACATTTTCGCACCGTTGCGCAATAGTCGGATACAGCTCAAGACCGCAGCGGCTTTTCCGGTCAAAGTATCCCCTTCCAGCCAAAGGCGTCGGACAATTCTCATGACCCTGCTGGTGTGACAAAGCAGGGAATGGTAGATGAAAGGGGATAATCCCTTACCTCTATGATCGGGGTTAGACCTTACTCTGCATTGTGGCGTCGCTCCCTACATTGCCACACTAGCAGGGTCACGAGAATCTGCCGACGCCTTTGGCTGGAAGAGGGTCCTTTACCGTAAAAGGCCGCTGCGGACTTGAGTTGCATCCAACTATAGTTGTCCGCGTGCATCTGCAATCTTCTTTTGTTATTACGTTTTTGGAGGCAGTATCGTGTTTTAGTTGTACTTCCCTTGAAGCCACCTGCGCACATTTTCCCTAGCCTTTGTCTGGAGCAGTTGTTGACGTTAACGTGTGTGCCCTAGCTCTTCTCAACAGGTCCTCTCGGCGTTCCTTGAAGAGTCTCATCTGATCAGCTGCACGGACACATGGAGTGACGTGACTGGAAATAGCCATTGATTTTTCTGACGTTTACTCGCCATTTCACGGTACACTGCTGGTATATATTCGCGCCATTATTTCACAGATGTCCTCGCTGAATTTTGAACTTCTTTACATGATGTAACAAGGGAGTAATTATTCATTCGATTCCACCCAAGCGCAGCCATACGGCTGCAAAGGCTATCTGAAATATTCATCATTTTCGGCGTTAGCTGCTGCCATGCCATAAGAATCACCCGTTTCAAACGACGTACTGCCCAGCCTTGTTCAAGCCCCTTTTATTGTTCTCTCTTTTTTTTTTGACGATCGTAGCCCCATTTTCTAATTTAAAGTTCAAAATTTCAGTAGCATCCGCGCACTTTCCTGGTCAGGTATCACCTTCCAACCATTTCGCACATTGAGCGCACTTCTGTATGTGGCGCCATTATCATTTATCAGCCGACTCCAGGCTGCAAACGCGGTGTGAGTTAATATTGAAAGAGCGCGGTGATCAGATCCCTCGGCCGCTACCA
>NW_027526814.1:0-39071 GCF_052857255.1 Amblyomma americanum | reverse complement strand
TCAGATTTAGCTCGTTTCGGTCTGAAACAGCTTGTTTCGTTGTATTAAGCACGAATACATGCTTTTCGCGCAGTTATAAGAGAAAAAATTTGACGTGTATTAGAGAGACACTTGTAAAACCGATGTGTTCAGATTTAGCTCGTTTCGGTCTGAAACAGCTTGTTTCGTTGTATTAAGCACGAATACATGCTTTTCGCGCAGTTATAAGAGAAAAAGTTTAGACGCGTATCAGAGGAACACTTGTAAAACCGATGTGTTGTGATTTAGCTCGTTTCGGTGTAAAACAGCTTGTTTCGTAGTATTAAGCAAGAATACATGCTTTTCGCGCAGTTATAAGAGAAAAAGTTTTGACGCGTGTCACAGGGACACTTGTAAAACCGATGTGTTCAGATTTAGCTCATTTCGGTCTAAAACAGCTTGTTTCGTTGTATTAAGCAAGAATACATGCTTTACGCGCGGTTATAGAAGAAAAAGTTTTGACGCGTATCAGAGAGACACTTGTAAAACCGATGTGTTGTGATTTAGCTCGTTTCGGTCTAAAACAGCTTGTTTCGCTGTATTAAGCAAGAATACATGCTTTTCGCGCAGTTATAAGAGAAAAAGTTTTGACGAGTGTCACAGGGACACTTGTAAAACCGATGTGTTCAGATTTAGCTCGTTTCGGTCTAAAACAGCTTGTTTCTTTGTATTAAGCAAGAATACATGCTTTACGCGCGGTTATAGAAGAAAAAGTTTTGACGCGTATCAGAGAGACACTTGTAAAACCGATGTGTTCAGATTTAGCTCGTTTCGGTCTAAAACAGCTTGTTTCGTTGTATTAAGCACGAATACATGCTTTTCGCGCAGTTATAAGAGAAAACGTTTTGACGAGTATCACGTGGAACACTTGTTATACCGATGTGTTGTGATTTAGCTCGTTTCGGTCTAAAACAGCTTGTTTCGCTGTATTAAGCAAGAATACATGCTTTTCGCGCAGTTATAAGAGAAAAAGTTTTGACGCTTATCAGAGGAACACTTGTAAAACCGATGTGTTGTGATTTAGGCTCATTTCGGTCTAAAACAGCTTGTTTCGTTGTATTAAGCAAGAATACATGCTTTTCGCGCAGTTATAAGAGAAAAAGTTTTGACGAGTATCACGTGGATACTTGTAAAACCGATGTGCTCAGATTTAGCTCGTTTCGGTCTAAAACAGCTTGTTTCGTTGTATTAAGCACGAATACATGCTTTTCGCGCAGTTAAAAGAGAAAAAGTTTTGACGAGTATCACGTGGAACACTTGTAATACCGATGTGTTGTGATTTAGCTCGTTTCGGTCTAAAACAGCTTGTTTCGCTGTATTAAGCAAGAATACATGCTTTTCGCGCCGTTATAAGAGAAAAAGTTTTGACGCGTATCAGAGGAACACTTGTAAAACCGATGTGTTGTGATTTAGCTCATTTCGGTCTAAAACTGCTTGTTTCGCTGTATTAAGCAAGAATACATGCTTTTCGCGCAGTTATAAGAGAAAAAGTTTTGACGCGTATCAGAGGAACACTTGTAAAACCGATGTGTTGTGATTTAGCTCGTTTCGGTCTAAAACAGCTTGTTTCGCTGTATTAAGCAAGAATACATGCTTTTCGCGCAGTTATAAGAGAAAAAGTTTTGACGCGTATCAGAGGAACACTTGTAAAACCGATGTGTTCAGATTTAGCTCGTTTCGGTCTAAAACAGCTTGTTTCGTTGTATTAAGCACGAATACATGCTTTACGCGCAGTTATAGAAGAAAAAGTTTTGACGCGTATCAGAGACACTTGTAAAACCGATGTGTTGTGATTTAGCTCGTTTCGGTCTAAAACAGCTTGTTTCGTTGTATTAAGCACGAATACATGCTTTTCGCGCAGTTATAAGAGAAAAAGTTTTGACGAGTATCACGTGGAACACTTGTAATACCAATGTGTTGTGATTTAGCTCGTTTCGGTTTAAAACAGCTTGTTTCGCTGTATTAAGCAAGAATACATGCTTTTCCCGCAGTTATAAGAGAAAAAGTTTTGACGCGTATCAGAGGAACACTTGTAAAACCGATGTGTTCAGATTTAGCTCGTTTCGGTCTGAAACAGCTTGTTTCGTTGTATTAAGCACGAATACATGCTTTTCGCGCAGTTATAAGAGAAAAAGTTTGGACGCGTATCAGAGGAACACTTGTAAAACCGATGTGTTGTGATTTAGCTCGTTTCGGTGTAAAACAGCTTGTTTCGTAGTATTAAGCAAGAATACATGCTTTTCGCGCAGTTATAAGAGAAAAAGTTTTGAAGCGTATTAGAGGAACACTTGTAAAACCTTTGTGTTGTGATTTAGCTCGTTTCGGTCTGAAACAACTTGTTTCGCTGTATTAAGCAAGAATACATGCTTTTCGCGCAGTTATAAGAGAAAAAGTTTTGACGCGTGTCACTGGGACACTTGTAAAACCGATGTGTTCAGATTTAGCTCGTTTCGGTCTAAAACAACTTGTTTCGTTGTATTAAGCACGAATACATGCTTTACGCGCAGTTATAGAAGAAAAAGTTTTGACGCCTATTAGAGAGACACTTGTAAAACCGATGTGTTATGATTTAGCTCGTTTCGGTCTAAAACAGCTTGTTTCGTTGTATTAAGCAAGAATACATGCTTTTCGCGCAGTTATAAGAGAGAAAGTTTTGACGAGTATCACGTGGATACTTGTAAAACCGATGTGTTCAGATTTAGCTCGTTTCGGTCTAAAACAGCTTGTTTCGTTGTATTAAGCAAGAATACATGCTTTACGCGCAGTTATAGAAGAAAAAGTTTTGACGCGTATCAGAGAGACACTTGTAAAACCGATGTGTTGTGATTTAGCTCGTTTCGGTCTAAAACAGCTTGTTTCGTTGTATTAAGCAAGAATACATGCTTTTCGCGCAGTTATAAGAGAAAAAGTTTTGACGAGTATCACGTGGATACTTGTAAAACCGAAGTGTTCAGATTTAGCTCGTTTCGGTCTAAAACAGCTTGTTTCGTTGTATTAAACACGAATACATGCTTTTCGCGCAGTTATAAGAGAAAACGTTTTGACGAGTATCACGTGGAACACTTGTTATACCGATGTGTTGTGATTTAGCTCGTTTCGGTCTAAAACAGCTTGTTTCGCTGTATTAAGCAAGAATACAGGCTTTTCGCGCAGTTATAAGAGAAAAAGTTTTGACGCGTATCAGAGGAACACTTGTAAAACCGATGTGTTGTGATTTAGCTCATTTCGGTCTAAAACAGCTTGTTTCGTTGTATTAAGCAAGAATACATGCTTTTCGCGCAGTTATAAGAAAAAAGTTTTGACGCGTATCACAGGGACACTTGTAAAACCGATGTGTTCAGATTTAGCTCGTTTCGGTCTAAAACAGCTTGTTTCGTTGTATTAAGCACGAATACATGTTTTTCGCGCAGTTATAAGAGAAAAAGTTTTGACGAGTATCACGTGGAACACTTGTAATACCGATGTGTTGTGATTTGGCTCGTTTCGGTCTAAAACAGCTTGTTTCGTTGTATTAAGCAAGAATACATGCTTTTCGCACAGTTATAAGAGTAAAAGTTTTGACGCGTATCGGAGGAACACTTGTAAAACCGATGTGTTCAGATTTAACTCTTTTCGGACTAAAACAGCTTGTTTCGTTGTATTAAGCACGAATACATGCTTTTCGCGCAGTTATAAGGGAAAAAGTTTTGACGCGTATCACATGGACACTTGGAAAACCGATGTGTTCAGATTTAGCTCGTTTTGGTCTAAAACAGCTTGTTTCGTTGTATTAAGCACGAATACATGCTTTTCGCGCAGTAATAAGAGAAACAGTTTTGACGCGTATCAGAGGAACACTTGTAAAACCGATGTGTTCAGATTTAGCTCGTTTCGGTCTAAAACAGCTTGTTTCGTTGTATTAAGCACGAATACATGCTTTTCGCGCAGTTATAAGAGAAAAAGTTTTGACGAGTATCACGTGGAACACTTGTAATACCGATGTGTTGTGATTTAGCTCGTTTCGGTCTAAAACAGCTTGATTCGCTGTATTAAGCAAGAAAACATGCTTTTCGCGCAGTTATAAAAGAAAAAGTTTTGACGCGTATCAGAGGAACACTTGTAAAACCGATGTGTTGTGATTTAGCTCATTTCGGTCTAAAACAGCTTGTTTCGCTGTATTAAGCAAGAATACATGCTTTTCGCGCAGTTATAAGAGAAAAGGTTTGGCGAGTATCACGTGGATACTTGTAAAACCGATGTGTTCAGATTTAGCTCGTTTCGGTCTAAAACAGCTTGTTTCGTTGTATTAAGCAAGAATACATGCTTTTCGCGCAGTTATAAGAGAAAAAGTTTTGACGCGTATTAGAGAGACACTTGTAAAACCGATTTGTTGTCATTTAGCTCGTTTCGGTCTAAAACAGCTTGTTTCGTTGTATTAAGCAAGAATACATGCTTTTCGCGCAGTTATAAGAGAAAAAGTTTTGACGCGTATCAGAGGAACACTTGTAAAACCGATGTGTTCATATTTAACTCTTTTCGGACTAAAACAGCTTGTTGCGTTGTATTAAGCACGAATACATGCTTTTCGCGCAGTTATAAGAGAAAAAGTTTTGACGCGTATCACATGGACACTTGGAAAACCGATGTGTTCAGATCTAGCTCCTTTTGGTCTAAAACAGCTTGTTTCGTTGTATTAAGCACGAATACATGCTTTTCGCGCAGTTATAAGAGAAAAAGTTTTGACGCGTGTCACAGGGACACTTGTAATACCGATGTGTTGTGATTTAGCTCGTTTCGGTCTAAAACAGCTTGATTCGCTGTATTAAGCAAGAAAACATGCTTTTCGCGCAGTTATAAAAGAAAAAGTTTTGACGCGTATCAGAGGAACACTTGTAAAACCGATGTGTTGTGATTTAGCTCATTTCGGTCTAAAACAGCTTGTTTCGCTGTATTAAGCAAGAATACATGCTTTTCGCGCAGTTATAAGAGAAAAGGTTTGGCGAGTATCACGTGGATACTTGTAAAACCGATGTGTTCAGATTTAGCTCGTTTCGGTCTAAAACAGCTTGTTTCGTTGTATTAAGCAAGAATACATGCTTTTCGCGCAGTTATAAGAGAAAAAGTTTTGACGCGTATTAGAGAGACACTTGTAAAACCGATTTGTTGTCATTTAGCTCGTTTCGGTCTAAAACAGCTTGTTTCGTTGTATTAAGCAAGAATACATGCTTTTCGCGCAGTTATAAGAGAAAAAGTTTTGACGCGTATCAGAGGAACACTTGTAAAACCGATGTGTTCATATTTAACTCTTTTCGGACTAAAACAGCTTGTTGCGTTGTATTAAGCACGAATACATGCTTTTCGCGCAGTTATAAGAGAAAAAGTTTTGACGCGTATCACATGGACACTTGGAAAACCGATGTGTTCAGATCTAGCTCCTTTTGGTCTAAAACAGCTTGTTTCGTTGTATTAAGCACGAATACATGCTTTTCGCGCAGTTATAGAAGAAAAAGTTTTGACGCGTATCAGAGAGACACTTGTAAAACCGATGTGTTGTGATTTAGCTCGTTTCGGTCTAAAACAGCTTGTTTCGTTGTATTAAGCAAGAATACATGCTTTTCGCGCAGTTATAAGAGAAAAAGTTTTGACGAGTATCACGTGGATACTTGTAAAACCGAAGTGTTCAGATTTAGCTCGTTTCGGTCTAAAACAGCTTGTTTCGTTGTATTAAACACGAATACATGCTTTTCGCGCAGTTATAAGAGAAAACGTTTTGACGAGTATCACGTGGAACACTTGTTATACCGATGTGTTGTGATTTAGCTCGTTTCGGTCTAAAACAGCTTGTTTCGCTGTATTAAGCAAGAATACAGGCTTTTCGCGCAGTTATAAGAGAAAAAGTTTTGACGCGTATCAGAGGAACACTTGTAAAACCGATGTGTTGTGATTTAGCTCATTTCGGTCTAAAACAGCTTGTTTCGTTGTATTAAGCAAGAATACATGCTTTTCGCGCAGTTATAAGAAAAAAAGTTTTGACGCGTATCACAGGCACACTTGTAAAACCGATGTGTTCAGATTTAGCTCGTTTCGGTCTAAAACAGCTTGTTTCGTTGTATTAAGCACGAATACATGTTTTTCGCGCAGTTATAAGAGAAAAAGTTTTGACGAGTATCACGTGGAACACTTGTAATACCGATGTGTTGTGATTTGGCTCGTTTCGGTCTAAAACAGCTTGTTTCGTCAAAACTTTTTCTCTTATAACTGCGCGAAAAGCATGTATTCGTGCTTAATACAACGAAACAAGCTGTTTTAGACCGAAACGAGCTAAATTTGAACACATCGGTTTTACAAGTGTTCCTCTGATACGCGTCAAAACTTTTTCTCTTATAACTGCGCGAAAAGCATGTATTCGTGCTTAATACAACGAAACAAGCTGTTTTAGACCAAAACGAGCTAAATCTGAACACATCGGTTTTCCAAGTGTCCATGTGATACGCGTCAAAACTTTTTCCCTTATAACTGCGCGAAAAGCATGTATTCGTGCTTAATACAACGAAACAAGCTGTTTTAGTCCGAAAAGAGTTAAATCTGAACACATCGGTTTTACAAGTGTTCCTCCGATACGCGTCAAAACTTTTACTCTTATAACTGTGCGAAAAGCATGTATTCTTGCTTAATAGCAAGAATACATGCTTTTCGCACAGTTATAAGAGAAAAAAATTTGACGTGTATTAGAGAGACACTTGTAAAACCGATGTGTTGTGATTTAGCTCGTTTCGGTCTAAAACAGCTTGTTTCGTTGTATTAAGCAAGAATACATGCTTTTCGCGCAGTTATAAGAGAAAAAGTTTTGACGAGTATCACGTGGATACTTGTAAAACCGATGTGTTCAGATTTAGCACGTTTCGGTCTAAAACAGCTTGTTTCGTTGTATTAAGCAAGAATACATGCTTTTCGCGCAGTTATAAGAGAAAAAGTTTTGACGAGTATCACGTGGAACACTTGTAATACCGATGTGTTGTGATTTAGCTCGTTTCGGTCTAAAACAGCTTGATTCGCTGTATTAAGCAAGAAAACATGCTTTTCGCGCAGTTATAAAAGAAAAAGTTTTGACGCGTATCAGAGGAACACTTGTAAAACCGATGTGTTGTGATTTAGCTCATTTCGGTCTAAAACAGCTTGTTTCGCTGTATTAAGCAAGAATACATGCTTTTCGCGCAGTTATAAGAGAAAATGTTTTGACGAGTATCACGTGGATACTTGTAAAACCGATGTGTTCAGATTTAGCTCGTTTCGGTCTAAAACAGCTTGTTTCGTTGTATTAAGCAAGAATACATGCTTTTCGCGCAGTTATAAGAGAAAAAGTTTTGACGCGTATTAGAGAGACACTTGTAAAACCGATTTGTTGTGATTTAGCTCGTTTCGGTTTAAAACAGCTTGTTTCGTTGTATTAAACAAGAATACATGCTTTTCGCGCAGTTATAAGAGAAAAAGTTTTGACGAGTATCACGTGGATACTTGTAAAACCGATGTGTTCAGATTTAGCTCGTTTCGGTCAAAAACAGCTTGTTTCGTTGTATTAAGCACGAATACATGCTTTTCGCGCAGTTATAAGAGAAAAAGTATTGACGAGTATCACGTGGAACACTTGTAATACCGATGTGTTGTGATTTGGCTCGTTTCGGTCTAAAACAGCTTGTTTCGTTGTATTAAGCAAGAATACATGCTTTTCGCGCAGTTATAAGAGAAAAAGTTTTGACGCGTATCAGAGGAACACTTGTAAAACCGATGTGTTCAGATTTAACTCTTTTCGGACTAAAACAGCTTGTTGCGTTGTATTAGGCACGAATACATGCTTTTCGCGCAGTTATAAGAGAAAAAGTTTTGACGCGTATAACATGGACACTTGGAAAACCGATGTGTTCAGATTTAACTCGTTTCGGTCTAAAACAGCTTGTTTCGTTGTATTTAGCACGAATACATGCTTTTCGCGCAGTTATAAGAGAAAAAGTTTAGACGCGTATCAGAGGAACACTTGTAAAACCGATGTGTTGTGATTTAGCTCGTTTCGGTCTAAAACAGCTTGTTTCGCTGTATTAAGCAAGAATACATTCTTTTCGCGCAGTTATAAGAGAAAAAGTTTTGACGCGTGTCACAGGGACACTTGTAAAACCGATGTGTTCAGATTTAGTTCGTTTCGGTCTAAAACAGCTTGTTTCGTTGTATTAAGCACGAATACATGCTTTTCGCGCAGTTATAAGAGAAAAAGTTTAGACGCGTATCAGAGGAACAATTGTAAAACCGATGTGTTGTGATTTAGCTCGTTTCGGTCTAAAACAGCTTGTTTCGCTGTATTAAGCAGAAATACATGCTTTTCGCGCAGTGATAAGAGAAAAAGCTTTAAAGGCGTGTCACAGGGACACTTGTAAAACCGATGTGTTCAGATTTACCTCGTTTCGGTCTAAAACAGCTTGTTTCATTGGACTAAGCACGAATACATGCTTTTCGCGCAGCTATAAGAGAAAAAAGAGTTGACGCGTATCAGAGGAAAACTTGTAAAAGCGATGTGTTGTGATTTAGCTCGTTTCGGTCTAAAACAGCTTGTTTCGCTGTATTAAGCAAGAATACATGCTTTTCGCGCAGTTATAAGAGAAAAAGTTTTGACGCGTATTAGAGGAACACTTGTAAAACCTTTGTGTTGTGATTTAGCTCGTTTCGGTCTAAAACAGCTTGTTTCGCTGTATTAAGCAAGAATACATGTTTTCGCGCAGTTATAAGAGAAAAAGATTTGACGCGTGTCACAGGGACACTTGTAAAACCGATGTGTTCAGATTTAGCTCGTTTCGGTCTAAAACAGCTTGATTCGCTGTATTAAGCAAGAATACATGCTTTTCGCGCAGTTATAAAAGAAAAAGTTTTGACGCGTATCAGAGGAACACTTATAAAACCGATGTGTTGTGATTTAGCTCATTTCGGTCTAAAACAGCTTGTTTCTCTGTAGTAAGCAAGAATACATGCTTTTCGCGCAGTTATAAGAGAAAAAGTTTTGACGAGTATCACGTGGATACTTGTAAAACCGATGTGTTCAGATTTAGCTCGTTTCGGTCTAAAACAGCTTGTTTCGTTGTATTAAGCAAGAATACATGCTTCTCGCGCAGTTATAAGAGAAAAAGTTTTGACGCGTATTAGAGAGACACTTGTAAAACCGATGTGTTGTGATTTAGCTCGTTTCGGTCTAAAACAGCTTGTTTCGTTGTATTAAGCAAGAATACATGCTTTTCGCGCAGTTATAAGAGAAAAAGTTTTGACGAGTATCAGAGGAACACTTGTAAAACCGATGTGTTGTGATTTAGCTCATTTCGGTCTAAAACAGCTTGTTTCGCTGTATTAAGCAAGAATACATGCTTTTCGCGCAGTTATAAGAGAAAATGTTTTGACGAGTATCACGTGGATACTTGTAAAACCGATGTGTTCAGATTTAGCTCGTTTCGGTCTAAAACAGCTTGTTTCGTTGTATTAAGCAAGAATACATGCTTTTCGCGCAGTTATAAGAGAAAAAGTTTTGACGCGTATTAGAGAGACACTTGTAAAACCGATTTGTTGTGATTTAGCTCGTTTCGGTCTAAAACAGCTTGTTTCGTTGTATTAAACAAGAATACATGCTTTTCGCGCAGTTATAAGAGAAAAAGTTTTGACGAGTATCACGTGGATACTTGTAAAACCGATGTGTTCAGATTTAGCTCGTTTCGGTCAAAAACAGCTTGTTTCGTTGTATTAAGCACGAATACATGCTTTTCGCGCAGTTATAAGAGAAAAAGTATTGACGAGTATCACGTGGAACACTTGTAATACCGATGTGTTGTGATTTGGCTCGTTTCGGTCTAAAACAGCTTGTTTCGTTGTATTAAGCAAGAATACATGCTTTTCGCGCAGTTATAAGAGAAAAAGTTTTGACGCGTATCAGAGGAACACTTGTAAAACCGATGTGTTCAGATTTAACTCTTTTCGGACTAAAACAGCTTGTTGCGTTGTATTAGGCACGAATACATGCTTTTCGCGCAGTTATAAGAGAAAAAGTTTTGACGCGTATAACATGGACACTTGGAAAACCGATGTGTTCAGATTTAACTCGTTTCGGTCTAAAACAGCTTGTTTCGTTGTATTTAGCACGAATACATGCTTTTCGCGCAGTTATAAGAGAAAAAGTTTAGACGCGTATCAGAGGAACACTTGTAAAACCGATGTGTTGTGATTTAGCTCGTTTCGGTCTAAAACAGCTTGTTTCGCTGTATTAAGCAAGAATACATTCTTTTCGCGCAGTTATAAGAGAAAAAGTTTTGACGCGTGTCACAGGGACACTTGTAAAACCGATGTGTTCAGATTTAGTTCGTTTCGGTCTAAAACAGCTTGTTTCGTTGTATTAAGCACGAATACATGCTTTTCGCGCAGTTATAAGAGAAAAAGTTTAGACGCGTATCAGAGGAACAATTGTAAAACCGATGTGTTGTGATTTAGCTCGTTTCGGTCTAAAACAGCTTGTTTCGCTGTATTAAGCAGAAATACATGCTTTTCGCGCAGTGATAAGAGAAAAAGCTTTAAAGGCGTGTCACAGGGACACTTGTAAAACCGATGTGTTCAGATTTACCTCGTTTCGGTCTAAAACAGCTTGTTTCATTGGACTAAGCACGAATACATGCTTTTCGCGCAGCTATAAGAGAAAAAAGAGTTGACGCGTATCAGAGGAAAACTTGTAAAAGCGATGTGTTGTGATTTAGCTCGTTTCGGTCTAAAACAGCTTGTTTCGCTGTATTAAGCAAGAATACATGCTTTTCGCGCAGTTATAAGAGAAAAAGTTTTGACGCGTATTAGAGGAACACTTGTAAAACCTTTGTGTTGTGATTTAGCTCGTTTCGGTCTAAAACAGCTTGTTTCGCTGTATTAAGCAAGAATACATGTTTTCGCGCAGTTATAAGAGAAAAAGATTTGACGCGTGTCACAGGGACACTTGTAAAACCGATGTGTTCAGATTTAGCTCGTTTCGGTCTAAAACAGCTTGATTCGCTGTATTAAGCAAGAATACATGCTTTTCGCGCAGTTATAAAAGAAAAAGTTTTGACGCGTATCAGAGGAACACTTATAAAACCGATGTGTTGTGATTTAGCTCATTTCGGTCTAAAACAGCTTGTTTCTCTGTAGTAAGCAAGAATACATGCTTTTCGCGCAGTTATAAGAGAAAAAGTTTTGACGAGTATCACGTGGATACTTGTAAAACCGATGTGTTCAGATTTAGCTCGTTTCGGTCTAAAACAGCTTGTTTCGTTGTATTAAGCAAGAATACATGCTTCTCGCGCAGTTATAAGAGAAAAAGTTTTGACGCGTATTAGAGAGACACTTGTAAAACCGATGTGTTGTGATTTAGCTCGTTTCGGTCTAAAACAGCTTGTTTCGTTGTATTAAGCAAGAATACATGCTTTTCGCGCAGTTATAAGAGAAAAAGTTTTGACGAGTATCAGAGGAACACTTGTAAAACCGATGTGTTCAGATTTAGCTCGTTTCGGTCTAAAACAGCTTGTTTCGTTGTATTAAGCAAGAATACATGCTTTTCGCGCAGTTATAAGAGAAAAAGTTTTGACGCGTGTCACAAGGACACTTGTAAAACTGATGTGTTCAGATTTAGCACGTTTCGGTCTAAAACAGCTTGTTTCGTTGTATTAAGCACGAATACATGCTTTTCGCGCAGTTATAAGAGAAAAAGTTTTGACGCGTATCAGAGGAACACTTGTAAAACCGATGTGTTGTGATTTAGCTCATTTCGGTCTAAAACAGCTTGTTTTGCTGTATTAAGCAAGAATACATGCTTTTCGCGCAGTTATAAGAGTAAAAGTTTTGACGCGTATCGGAGGAACACTTGTAAAACCGATGTGTTCAGATTTAACTCTTTTCGGACTAAAACCGCTTGTTTCGTTGTATTAAGCACGAATACATGCTTTTCGCGCAGTTATAAGGGAAAAAGTTTTGACGCGTATTACATGGACTCTTGGAAAACCGATGTGTTCAGATTTAGCTCGTTTTGGTCTAAAACAGCTTGTGTCGTTGTATTAAGCACGAATACATGCTTTTCGCGCAGTTATAAGAGAAAAAGTTTTGACGCGTATCAGAGGAACACTTGTAAAACCGATGTGTTGTGATTTAGCTCGTTTCGGTCTAAAACAGCTTGTTTCGCTGTATTAAGCACGAATACATGCTTTTCGCGCAGTTATAAGAGAAAAAGTTTAGACGCGTATCAGAGGAACAATTGTAAGACCGATGTGTGGTGATTAAGCTCGTTTCGGTCTAAAACAGCTTGTTTCGCTGTATTAAGCAAGAATACATGCTTTTCGCGCAGTTATAAGAGAAAAAAATTTGACGTGTATTAGAGAGACACTTGTAAAACCGATGTGTTGTGATTTAGCTCGTTTCGGTCTAAAACAGCTTGTTTCGTTGTATTAAGCAAGAATACATGCTTTTCGCGCAGTTATAAGAGAAAAAGTTTTGACGAGTATCACGTGGATACTTGTAAAACCGATGTGTTCAGATTTAGCTCGTTTCGGTCTAAAACAGCTTGTTTCGTTGTATTAAGCACGAATACATGCTTTTCGCGCAGTTATAGGAGGAAAAGTTTTGACGCGTATTAGAGAGACACTTGTAAAACCGATTTGTTGTGATTTAGCTCGTTTCGGTCTAAAACAGCTTGTTTCGTTGTATTAAGCAAGAATACATGCTTTTCGCGCAGTTATAAGAGAGAAAGTTTTGACGAGTATCACGTGGATACTTGTAAAACCGATGTGTTCAGATTTAGCTCGTTTCGGTTTAAAACAGCTTGTTTCGTTGTATTAAGCAAGAATACATGCTTTACGCGCAGTTATAGAAGAAAAAGTTTTGACGCGTATCAGAGAGACACTTGTAAAACCGATGTGTTCAGATTTAGCTCGTTTCGGTCTAAAACAGCTTGTTTCGTTGTATTAAGCAAGAATACATGCTTTTCGCGCAGTTATAAGAGAAAAAGTTTTGACGAGTATCACGTGGATACTTGTAAAACCGGTGTTCAGATTTAGCTCGTTTCGGTCTAAAACAGCTTGTTTCGTTGTATTAAGCAAGAATACATGCTTTTCGCGCAGTTATAAGAGAAAAAGTTTTGACGAGTATCACGTGGATACTTGTAAAACCGATGTGTTCAGATTTACCTCGTTTCGGTCTAAAACAGCTTGTTTCGTTGTATTAAGCACGAATACATGCTTTTCGCGCAGTTGAAAGAGAAAACGTTTTGACGAGTATTACGTGGAACACTTGTAATACCGATGTGTTGTGATTTAGCTCGTTTCGGTCTAAAACAGCTTGTTTCGCTGTATTAAGCAAGAATACATGCTTTTCGCGCAGTTATAAGAGAAAAAGTTTTGACGCGTATCAGAGGAACACTTGTAAAACCGATGTGTTGTGATTTAGCTCGTTTCGGTCTAAAACAGCTTGTTTCGTTGTATTAAGCAAGAATACATGCTTTTCGCGCCGTTATAAGAGAAAAAGTTTTGACGAGTATCACGTGGATACTTGTAATACCGATGTGTTGTGATTTAGCTCGTTTCGGTCTAAAACAGCTTGTTTCGCTGTATTAAGCAAGAATACATGCTTTTCGCGCAGTTATAAGAGAAAAAGTTTTGACGCGTATCAGAGGAACACTTGTAAAACCGATGTGTTGTGATTTAACTCATTTCGGTCTACAACAGCTTGTTTCGTTGTATTAAGCAGAAATACATGCTTTTCGCGCAGTGATAAGAGAAAAAGCTTTAAAGGCGTGTCACAGGGACACTTGTAAAACCGATGTGTTCAGATTTACCTCGTTTCGGTCTAAAACAGCTTGTTTCTTTGTATTAAGCACGAATACATGCTTTTCGCGCAGTTATAAGAGAAAAAGTTTTGACGAGTATCACGTGGAACACTTGTAATACCGATGTGTTGTGATTTAGCTCGTTTCGGTCTAAAACAACTTGATTCGCTGTATTAAGCAAGAATACATGCTTTTCGCGCAGTTATAAAAGAAAAAGTTTTGACGCGTATTAGAGGAACACTTGTAAAACCTTTGTGTTGTGATTTAGCTCGTTTCGGTCTAAAACAGCTTGTTTCGCTGTATTAAGCAAGAATACATGCTTTTCGCGCAGTTATAAGAGAAAAAGTTTTGACGCGTGTCACAGGGACACATGTAAAACCGATGTGTTCAGATTTAGCTCGTTTCGGTCTAAAACAACTTGTTTCGTTGTATTAAGCACGAATACATGCTTTACGCGCAGTTATAGAAGAAAAAGTTTTGACGCCTATTAGAGAGACACTTGTAAAACCGATGTGTTATGATTTAGCTCGTTTCGGTCTAAAACAGCTTGTTTCGTTGTATTAAGCAAGAATACATGCTTTTCGCGCAGTTATAAGAGAGAAAGTTTTGACGAGTATCACGTGGATACTTGTAAAACCGATGTGTTCAGATTTAGCTCGTTTCGGTTTAAAACAGCTTGTTTCGTTGTATTAAGCAAGAATACATGCTTTACGCGCAGTTATAGAAGAAAAAGTTTTGACGCGTATCAGAGAGACACTTGTAAAACCGATGTGTTGTGATTTAGCTCGTTTCGGTCTAAAACAGCTTGTTTCGTTGTATTAAGCAAGAATACATGCTTTTCGCGCAGTTATAAGAGAAAAAGATTTGACGAGTATCACGTGGATACTTGTAAAACCGGTGTTCAGATTTAGCTCGTTTCGGTCTAAAACAGCTTGTTTCGTTGTATTAAGCACGAATACATGCTTTTCGCGCAGTTATAAGAGAAAACGTTTTGACGAGTATCACGTGGAACACTTGTAAAACCGATGTGTTGTGATTTAGCTCGTTTCGGTCTAAAACAGCTTGTTGCGCTGTATTAAGCAAGAATACATGCTTTTCGCGCAGTTATAAGAGAAAAAGTTTTGACGCGTGTCACAGGGACACTTGTAAAACCGATGTGTTCAGATTTAGCTCATTTCGGTCTAAAACAACTTGTTTCGTTGTATTAGGCACGAATACATGAATTCGCGCAGTTATAAGAGAAAAAGTTTTGACGAGTATCACGTGGAACACTTGTAAAACCGATGTGTTCAGATTTAACTCTTTTCGGACTAAAACAGCTTGTTTCGTTGTATTAAGCACGAATACATGCTTTTCGCGCAGTTATAAGGGAAAAAGTTTTGACGCGTATCACATGGACACTTGGAAAACCGATGTGTTCAGATTTAGCTCGTTTTGGTCTAAAACAGCTTGTTTCGTTGTATTAAGCACGAATACATGCTTTTCGCGCAGTTATAAGAGAAAAAGTTTTGACGCGTATCAGAGGAACACTTGTAAAACCGATGTGTTGTGATTTAGCTCGTTTCGGTGTAAAACAGCTTGTTTCGCTGTATTAAGCAGAAATACATGCTTTTCGCGCAGTGATAAGAGAAAAAGCTTTAAAGGCGTGTCACAGGGACACTTGTAAAACCGATGTGTTCAGATTTACCTCGTTTCGGTCTAAAACAGCTTGTTTCGTTGGACTAAGCACGAATACATGCTTTTCGCGCAGCTATAAGAGAAAAAAGAGTTGACGCGTATCAGAGGAACACTTGTTAAACCGATGTGTTGTGATTTAGCTCGTTTCGGTCTAAAACAGCTTGTTTCGCTGTATTAAGCAAGAATACATGCTTTTCGCGCAGTTATAAGAGAAAACAATTTGACGCGTATCAGAGGAACACTTGTAAAACCGATGTGTTGTGATTTAGCTCGTTTTGGTCTAAAACAGCTTGTTTCGCTGTATTAAGCAGGAATACATGCTTTTCGCGCAGTTATAAGGACACTTGTAAAACCGATGTGTTCAGATTTACCTCGTTTCGGTCTAAAACAGCTTGTTTCATTGGACTAAGCAAGAATACATGCTTTTCGCGCAGTTATAAGAGAAAAAAGTTTTGACGCGTATCAGAGGAACACTTGTAAAACCGATGTGTTCAGATTTAGCTCGTTTCGGTCTAAAACAGCTTGTTTCGTTGTATTAAGCAAGAATACATGCTTTTCGCGCAGTTATAAGAGAAAAAGTTTTGACGCGTATTAGAGAGACACTTGTAAAACCGATGTGTTGTGATTTAGCTCGTTTCGGTCTAAAACAGCTTGTTTCGTTGTATTAAGCACGAATACATGCTTTTCGCGCAGTTTTAAGAGAAAAAGTTTTGACGAGTATCACGTGGATACTTGTAAAACCGATGTGTTCAGATTTAGCTCGTTTCGGTCTAAAACAGCTTGTTTCGTTGTATTAAGCACGAATACATGCTTTTCGCGCAGTTATAAGAGAAAAAGTTTTGACGAGTTTCACGTGGAACACTTGTAATACCGATGTGTTGTGATTTAGCTCGTTTCGGTCTAAAACAACTTGATTCGCTGTATTGAGCAAGAATACATGCTTTTCGCGCAGTTATAAAAGAAAAAGTTTTGACGCGTATCAGAGGAACACTTGTAAAACCGATGTGTTGTGATTTAGCTCATTTCGGTCTAAAACAGCTTGTTTCGCTGTATTAAGCAAGAATACATGCTTTTCGCGCAGTTATAACAGAAAAAGTTTTGACGAGTATCACGTGGATACTTGTAAAACCGATGTGTTCAGATTTAGCTCGTTTCGGTCTAAAACAGCTTGTTTCGTTGTATTAAGCAAGAATACATGCTTTTCGCGCAGTTATAGAAAAAGTTTTGACGCGTATTAGAGAGACACTTGTAAAACCGATGTGTTGTGATTTAGCTCGTTTCGGTCTAAAACAGCTTGTTTCGTTGTATTAAGCAAGAATACATGCTTTTCGCGCAGTTATAAGAGAAAAAGTTTTGACGAGTATCACGTGGATACTTGTAAAACCGATGTGTTCAGATTTAGCTCGTTTCGGTCTAAAACAGCTTGTTTCGTTGTATTAAGCACGAATACATGCTTTTCGCGCAGTTATAAGAGAAAAAGTTTAGACGCGTATCAGAGGAACACTTGTAAAACCGATGTGTTGTGATTTAGCTCGTTTCGGTGTAAAACAGCTTGTTTCGTAGTATTAAGCAAGAATACATGCTTTTCGCGCAGTTATAAGAGAAAAAGTTTTGACGCGTATTAGAGGAACACTTGTAAAACCTTTGTGTTGTGATTTAGCTCGTTTCGGTCTAAAACAGCTTGTTTCGCTGTATTAAGCAAGAATACATGCTTTTCGCGCAGTTATAAGAGAAAAAGTTTTGACGCGTGTCACAGGGACACTTGTAAAACCGATGTGTTCAGATTTAGCTCGTTTCGGTCTAAAACAACTTGTTTCGTTGTATTAAGCACGAATACATGCTTTACGCGCAGTTATAGAAGAAAAAGTTTTGACGCCTATTAGAGAGACACTTGTAAAACCGATGTGTTATAATTTAGCTCGTTTCGGTCTAAAACAGCTTGTTTCGTTGTATTAAGCAAGAATACATGCTTTTCGCGCAGTTATAAGAGAAAACGTTTTGACGAGTATCACTTGGAACACTTGTAAAACCGATGTGTTGTGATTTAGCTCGTTTCGGTCTAAAACAGCTTGTTGCGCTGTATTAAGCAAGAATACATGATTTTCGCGCAGTTATAAGAGAAAAAGTTTTGACGCGTGTCACAGGGACACTTGTAAAACCGATGTGTTCAGATTTAGCTCGTTTCGGTCTAAAACAGCTTGTTTCGTTGTATTGGGCACGAATACATGATTTCGCGCAGTTATAAGAGAAAAAGTTTTGACGAGTATCACGTGGAACACTTGTAATACCGATGTGTTGTGATTTGGCACGTTTCGGTCTAAAACAGCTTGTTTCGTTGTATTAAGCAAGAATACATGCTTTTCGCGCAGTTATAAGAGAAAAAGTTTTGACGCGTATCAGAGGAACACTTGTAAAACCGATGTGTTCAGATTTAACTCTTTTCGGACTAAAACAGCTTGTTTCGTTGTATTAAGCACGAATACAAGCTTTTCGCGCAGTTATAAGGGAAAAAGTTTTGACGCGTATCACATGGACACTTGGAAAACCGATGTGTTCAGATTTAGCTCGTTTTGGTCTAAAACAGCTTGTTTCGTTGTATTAAGCACGAATACATGCTTTTCGCGCAGTTATAAGAGAAAAAGTTTTGACGCGTATCAGAGGAACACTAGTAAAACCGATGTGGTGTGATTTAGCTCGTTTCGGTCTAAAACAGCTTGTTTCGCTGTATTAAGCAGAAATACATGCTTTTCGCGCAGTGATAAGAGAAAAAGCTTTAAAGGCGTGTCACAGGGACACTTGTAAAACCGATGTGTTGTGATTTAGCTCGTTTCGGTCTAAAACAGCTTGTTTCGCTGTATTAAGCAAGAATACATGCTTTTCGCGCAGTTATAAGAGAAAAAAATTTGACGCGTATCAGAGGAACACTTGTAAAACCGATGTGTTGTGATTTAGCTCGTTTTGGTCTAAAACAGCTTGTTTCGCTGTATTAAGCAGGAATACATGCTTTTCGCGCAGTTATAAGAGAAAAAAGTTTTGATGCGTATCAGAGGAACACTTGTAAAACCGATGTGTTCAGATTTAGCTCGTTTCGGTCTAAAACAGCTTGTTTCGTTGTATTAAGCAAGAATACATGCTTTTCGCGCAGTTATAAGAGAAAAAGTTTTGACGCGTATTAGAGAGACACTTGTAAAACCGATGTGTTCTTATTTAGCTCGTTTCGGTCTAAAACAGCTTGTTTCGTTGTATTAAGCAAGAATACATGCTTTTCGCGCAGTTATAAGAGAAAAAGTTTTGACGAGTATCACGTGGATACTTGTAAAACCGATGTGTTCAGATTTAGCTCGTTTCGGTCTAAAACAGCTTGTTTCGTTGTATTAAGCACGAATACATGCTTTTCGCGCAGTTATAAGAGAAAAAGTTGTGACGAGTATCACGTGGAACACTTGTAATACCGATGTGTTGTGATTTAGCTCGTTTCGGCCTAAAACAGCTTGATTCGCTGTATTAAGCAAGAATACATGCTTTTCGCGCAGTTATAAAAGAAAAAGTTTTGACGCGTATCAGAGGAACACTTGTAAAACCGATGTGTTGTGATTTAGCTCATTTCGGTCTAAAACAGCTTGTTTCGCTGTATTAAGCATGAATACATGCTTTTCGCGCAGTTATAAGAGAAAAAGTTTTGACGAGTATCACGTGGATACGTGTAAAACCGATGTGTTCAGATTTAGCTCGTCTCGGTCTAAAACAGCTTGTTTCGTTGTATTAAGCAAGAATACATGCTTTTCGCGCAGTTATAAGAGAAAAAGTTTTGACGCGTATCAGAGGAACACTAGTAAAACCGATGTGGTGTGATTTAGCTCGTTTCGGTCTAAAACAGCTTGTTTCGCTGTATTAAGCAGAAATACATGCTTTTCGCGCAGTGATAAGAGAAAAAGCTTTAAAGGCGTGTCACAGGGACACTTGTAAAACCGATGTGTTGTGATTTAGCTCGTTTCGGTCTAAAACAGCTTGTTTCGCTGTATTAAGCAAGAATACATGCTTTTCGCGCAGTTATAAGAGAAAAAAATTTGACGCGTATCAGAGGAACACTTGTAAAACCGATGTGTTGTGATTTAGCTCGTTTTGGTCTAAAACAGCTTGTTTCGCTGTATTAAGCAGGAATACATGCTTTTCGCGCAGTTATAAGAGAAAAAAGTTTTGATGCGTATCAGAGGAACACTTGTAAAACCGATGTGTTCAGATTTAGCTCGTTTCGGTCTAAAACAGCTTGTTTCGTTGTATTAAGCAAGAATACATGCTTTTCGCGCAGTTATAAGAGAAAAAGTTTTGACGCGTATTAGAGAGACACTTGTAAAACCGATGTGTTCTTATTTAGCTCGTTTCGGTCTAAAACAGCTTGTTTCGTTGTATTAAGCAAGAATACATGCTTTTCGCGCAGTTATAAGAGAAAAAGTTTTGACGAGTATCACGTGGATACTTTTAAAACCGATGTGTTCAGATTTAGCTCGTTTCGGTCTAAAACAGCTTGTTTCGTTGTATTAAGCACGAATACATGCTTTTCGCGCAGTTATAAGAGAAAAAGTTGTGACGAGTATCACGTGGAACACTTGTAATACCGATGTGTTGTGATTTAGCTCGTTTCGGCCTAAAACAGCTTGATTCGCTGTATTAAGCAAGAATACATGCTTTTCGCGCAGTTATAAAAGAAAAAGTTTTGACGCGTATCAGAGGAACACTTGTAAAACCGATGTGTTGTGATTTAGCTCATTTCGGTCTAAAACAGCTTGTTTCGCTGTATTAAGCATGAATACATGCTTTTCGCGCAGTTATAAGAGAAAAAGTTTTGACGAGTATCACGTGGATACGTGTAAAACCGATGTGTTCAGATTTAGCTCGTCTCGGTCTAAAACAGCTTGTTTCGTTGTATTAAGCAAGAATACATGCTTTTCGCGCAGTTATAAGAGAAAAAGTTTTGACGCGTATTAGAGAGACACTTGTAAAACCGATGTGTTGTGATTTAGCTCTTTTCGGTCTAAAACAGCTTGTTTCGTTGTATTAAGCAAGAATACATGCTTACCGCGCAGTTATAAGAGAAAACGTTTTGACGAGTATCACGTGGATACTTGTAAAACCGATGTGTTCAGATTTAGCTCGTTTCGGTCAAAAACAGCTTGTTTCGTTGTATTAAGCACGAATACATGCTTTTCGCGCAGTTAAAAGAGAAAAAGTTTTGACGAGTATCACGTGGAACACTTGTAATACCGATGTGTTGTGATTTAGCTCGTTTCTGTTTAAAACAGCTTGTTTCGCTGTATTAAGCAAGAATACATGCTTTTCGTGCAGTTATAAGAGAAAAAGTTTTGACTCGTATCAGAGGAACACTTGTAAAACCGATGTGTTCAGATTTAGCTCGTTTCGGTCTGAAACAACTTGTTTCGTTGTATTAAGCACGAATACATGCTTTTCGCGCAGTTATAAGAGAAAAAGTTTAGACGCGTATCAGAGGAACACTTGTAAAACCGATGTGTTGTGATTTAGTTCGTTTCGGTCTAAAACAGCTTGTTTCGTAGTATTAAGCAAGAATACATGCTTTTCGCGCAGTTATAAGAGAAAAAGTTTTGACGCGTATTAGAGGAACACTTGTAAAACCTTTGTGTTGTGATTTAGCTCGTTTCGGTCTAAAACAGCTTGTTTCGCTTATTAAGCAAGAATACATGCTTTTCGCGCAGTTATAAGAGAAAAAGTTTTGACGCGTGTCACAGGGACACTTGTAAAACCGATGTGTTCAGATTTAGCTCGTTTCGGTCTAAAACAACTTGTTTCGTTGTATTAAGCACGAATACATGCTTTACGCGCAGTTATAGAAGAAAAAGTTTTGACGCCTATTAGAGAGACACTTGTAAAACCGATGTGTTATGATTTAGCTCGTTTCGGTCTAAAACAGCTTGTTTCGTTGTATTAAGCAAGAATACATGCTTTTCGCGCAGTTATAAGAGAAAGTTTTGACGAGTATCACGTGGATACTTGTAAAACCGATGTGTTTAGATTTAGCTCGTTTCGGTCTAAAACAGCTTGTTTCGTTGTATTAAGCAAGAATACATGTTTACGCGCAGTTATAGAAGAAAAAGTTTTGACGCGTATTAGAGAGACACTTGTAAAACCGATGTGTTGTGATATAGCTCGTTTCGGTCTAAAACAGCTTGTTTCGTTGTATTAAGCAAGAATACATGCTTTTCGCGCAGTTATAAGAGAAAACGTTTTGACGAGTATCACGTGGATACTTGTAAAACCGAAGTGTTCAGATTTAGCTCGTTTCAGTCTAAAACAACTTGTTTCGCTGTATTAAGCAAGAATACATGCTTTTCGCGCAGTTATAAGAGAAAAAGTTTAGACGCGTATCAGAGGAACACTTGTAAAACCGATGTGTTGTGATTTAGCGCGTTTCGGTCTAAAACAGCTTGTTTCGCTGTATTAAGCAGAAATACATGCTTTTCGCGCAGTTATAGGAGAAAAAAGAGTTGACGCGTATCAGAGGAACACTTGTAAAACCGATGTGTTGTGATTTAGCTCGTTTCGGTCTAAAACAGCTTGTTTCGCTGTATTAAGCAAGAATACATGCTTTTCGCGCAGTTATAAGAGAAAAAGTTTTGACGCGTATTAGAGAGACACTTGTAAAACCGATGTGTTCAGATTTTCCTCGTTTCGGTCTAAAACAGCTTGTTTCGTTGGACTAAGCACGAATACATGCTTTTCGCGCAGCTATAAGAGAAAAAAGAGTTGACGCGTATCAGAGGAACACTTGTAAAACCGATGTGTTGTGATTTAGCTCGTTTCGGTCTAAAACAGCTTGTTTCGCTGTATTAAGCAAGAATACATGCTTTTCGCGCAGTTATAAGAGAAAAAAATTTGACAGCTTGTTTCGCTGTATTAAGCAGGAATACATGCTTTTCGCGCAGTTATAAGAGAAAAAGTTTTGACGCGTATTAGAGAGACACATGTAAAACCGATGTGTTGTGATTTAGCTCGTTTCGGTCTAAAACAGCTTGTTTCGTTGGACTAAGCAAGAATACATGCTTTCCGCGCAGTTATAAGAGAAAAAAGTTTTGACGCGTATCAGAGGAACACTTGTAAAACCGATGTGTTGTGATTTAGCTCATTTCGGTCTAAAACAGCTTGTTTCGCTGTATTAAGCAAGAATACATGCTTTTCGCGCACTTATAAGAGAAAAAGTTTTGACGCGTGTCAGAGGGACACTTGTAAAACCGATGTGTTCAGATTGAGCTCGTTTCGGTCTAAAACAGCTTGTTTCGTTGTATTAAGCAAGAATACATGCTTTTCGCGCAGTTATAAGAGAAAACGTTTTGACGAGTATCACGTGGATACTTGTAAAACCGAAGTGTTCAGATTTAGCTCGTTTCAGTCTAAAACAACTTGTTTCGCTGTATTAAGCAAGAATACATGCTTTTCGCGCAGTTATAAGAGAAAAAGTTTTGACGCGTATCAGAGGAACACTTGTAAAACCTTTGTGTTGTGATTTAGCTCGTTTCGGTCTAAAACAACTTGTTTCGCTGTATTAAGCAAGAATACATACTTTTCGCGCAGTTATAAGAGAAAAAGTTTTGACGCGTATTAGAGAGACACTTGTAAAACCGATGTGTTGTGATTTAGCTCGTTTCGGTCTAAAACAGCTTGTTTCGTTGTATTAAGCAAGAATACATGCTTTTCGCGCAGTTATAAGAGAAAAAGTTTTGACGAGTATCACGTGGATACTTGTAAAACCGATGTGTTCAGATTTAGCTCGTTTCGGTCTTAAACAGCTTGTTTCGTTGTATTAAGCACGAATACATGCTTTTCGCGCAGTTATAAGAGAAAAAGTTTTGACGAGTATCACGTGGAACACTTGTAATACCGATGTGTTGTGATTTAGCTCGTTTCGGTTTAAAACAGCTTGTTTCGCTGTATTAAGCAAGAATACATGCTTTTCGCGCAGTTATAAGAGAAAAAGTTTTGACGCGTATCAGAGGAAAACTTGTAAAACCGATGTGTTGTGATTTAGCTCATTTCGGTCTAAAACAGCTTGTTTCGCTGTATTAAGCAAGAATACATGCTTTTCGCGCAGTTATAAGAGAAAAAGTTTTGACGCGTGTCACAGGGACACTTGTAAAACCGATGTGTTCAGATTTAGCTCGTTTCGGTCTGAAACAGCTTGTTTCGTTGCATTAAGCACGAATACATGCTTTTCGCGCAGTTATAAGAGAAAAAGTTTAGACGCGTATCAGAGGAACACTTGTAAAACCGATGTGTTGTGATTTAGCTCGTTTCGGTCTAAAACAGCTTGTTTCGTTGTATTAAGCAAGAATACATGCTTTTCGCGCAGTTATAAGAGAAAAAGTTTTGACGAGTATCACGTGGATACTTGTAAAACCGAAGTGTTCAGATTTAGCTCGTTTCGGTCTAAAACAGCTTGTTTCGTTGTATTTAGCACGAATACATGCTTTTCGCGCAGTTATAAGAGAAAAAGTTTAGACGCGTATCAGAGGAACACTTGTAAAACCGATGTGTTGTGATTTAGCTCGTTTCGGTGTAAAACAGCTTGTTTCGTAGTATTAAGCAAGAATACATGCTTTTCGCGCAGTTATAAGAGAAAAAGTTTTGACGCGTATTAGAGGAACACTTGTAAAACCTTTGTGTTGTGATTTAGCTCGTTTCGGTCTAAAACAGCTTGTTTCGCTGTATTAAGCAAGAATACATGCTTTTCGCGCAGTTATAAGAGAAAAAGTTTTGACGCGTGTCACAGGGACACTTGTAAAACCGATGTGTTCAGATTTAGCTCGTTTCGGTCTAAAACAACTTGTTTCGTTGTATTAAGCACGAATACATGCTTTACGCGCAGTTATAGAAGAAAACGTTTTGACGCCTATTAGAGAGACACTTGTAAAACCGATGTGTTATAATTTAGCTCGTTTCGGTCTAAAACAGCTTGTTTCGTTGTATTAAGCAAGAATACATGCTTTTCGCGCAGTTATAAGAGAGAAAGTTTTGACGAGTATCACGTGGATACTTGTAAAACCGATGTGTTCAGATTTAGCTCGTTTCGGTTTAAAACAGCTTGTTTCGTTGTATTAAGCAAGAATACATGCTTTACGCGCAGTTATAAGAGAAAACGTTTTGACGAGTATCACTTGGAACACTTGTAAAACCGATGTGTTGTGATTTAGCTCGTTTCGGTCTAAAACAGCTTGTTGCGCTGTATTAAGCAAGAATACATGCTTTTCGCGCAGTTATAAGAGAAAAAGTTTTGACGCGTGTCACAGGGACACTTGTAAAACCGATGTGTTCAGATTTAGCTCGTTTCGGTCTAAAACAGCTTGTTTCGTTGTATTGGGCACGAATACATGATTTCGCACAGTTATAAGAGAAAAAGTTTTGACGAGTATCACGTGGAACACTTGTAATACCGATGTGTTGTGATTTGGCACGTTTCGGTCTAAAACAGCTTGTTTCGTTGTATTAAGCAAGAATACATGCTTTTCGCGCAGTTATAAGAGAAAAAGTTTTGACGCGTATCAGAGGAACACTTGTAAAACCGATGTGTTCAGATTTAACTCTTTTCGGACTAAAACAGATTGTTTCGTTGTATTAAGCACGAATACAAGCTTTTCGCGCAGTTATAAGGGAAAAAGTTTTGACGCGTATCACATGGACACTTGGAAAACCGATGTGTTCAGATTAAGCTCGTTTTGGTCTAAAACAGCTTGTTTCGTTGTATTAAGCACGAATACATGCTTTTCGCGCAGTTATAAGAGAAAAAGTTTTGACGCGTATCAGAGGAACACTATAGTAAAACCGATGTGGTGTGATTTAGCTCGTTTCGGTCTAAAACAGCTTGTTTCGCTGTATTAAGCAGAAATACATGCTTTTCGCGCAGTGATAAGAGAAAAAGCTTTAAAGGCGTGTCACAGGGACACTTGTAAAACCGATGTGTTGTGATTTAGCTTGTTTCGGTCTAAAACAGCTTGTTTCGCTGTATTAAGCAAGAATACATGCTTTTCGCGCAGTTATAAGAGAAAAAAATTTGACGCGTATCAGAGGAACACTTGTAAAACCGATGTGTTGTGATTTAGCTCGTTTTGGTCTAAAACAGCTTGTTTCGCTGTATTAAGCAGGAATACATGCTTTTCGCGCAGTTATAAGAGAAAAAAGTTTTGATGCGTATCAGAGGAACACTTGTAAAACCGATGTGTTCAGATTTAGCTCGTTTCGGTCTAAAACAGCTTGTTTCGTTGTATTAAGCCAGAATACATGCTTTTCGCGCAGTTATAAGAGAAAAAGTTTTGACGCGTATTAGAGAGACACTTGTAAAACCGATGTGTTGTGATTTAGCTCGTTTCGGTCTAAAACAGCTTGTTTCGTTGTATTAAGCAAGAATACATGCTTTTCGCGCAGTTATAAGAGAAAAAGTTTTGACGAGTATCACGTGGATACTTGTAAAACCGATGTGTTCAGATTTAGCTCGTTTCGGTCTAAAACAGCTTGTTTCGTTGTATTAAGCACGAATACATGCTTTTCGCGCAGTTATAAGAGAAAAAGTTGTGACGAGTATCACGTGGAACACTTGTAATACCGATGTGTTGTGATTTAGCTCGTTTCGGCCTAAAACAGCTTGATTCGCTGTATTAAGCAAGAATACATGCTTTTCGCGCAGTTATAAAAGAAAAAGTTTTGACGCGTATCAGAGGAACACTTGTAAAACCGATGTGTTCAGATTTAGCTCTTTTCGGACTAAAACAGCTTGGTTCGTTGAATTAAGCAAGAATACATGCTTATCGCGCAGTTATAAGAGAAAAAGTTTTGACGAGTATCACGTGGATACTTGTAAAACCGATGTGTTCAGATTTAGCTCGTTTCGGTCAAAAACAGCTTGTTTCGTTGTATTAAGCACGAATACATGCTTTTCGCGCAGTTAAAAGAGAAAAAGTTTTGACGAGTATCACGTGGAACACTTGTAATACCGATGTGTTGTGATTTAGCTCGTTTCTGTTTAAAACAGCTTGTTTCGCTGTATTAAGCAAGAATACATGCTTTTCGTGCAGTTATAAGAGAAAAAGTTTTGACTCGTATCAGAGGAACACTTGTAAAACCGATGTGTTCAGATTTAGCTCGTTTCGGTCTGAAACAGCTTGTTTCGTTGTATTAAGCACGAATACATGCTTTTCGCGCAGTTATAAGAGAAAAAGTTTAGACGCGTATCAGAGGAACACTTGTAAAACCGATGTGTTGTGATTTAGTTCGTTTCGGTCTAAAACAGCTTGTTTCGTAGTATTAAGCAAGAATACATGCTTTTCGCGCAGTTATAAGAGAAAAAGTTTTGACGCGTATTAGAGGAACACTTGTAAAACCTTTGTGTTGTGATTTAGCTCGTTTCGGTCTAAAACAGCTTGTTTCGCTTATTAAGCAAGAATACATGCTTTTCGCGCAGTTATAAGAGAAAAAGTTTTGACGCGTGTCACAGGGACACTTGTAAAACCGATGTGTTCAGATTTAGCTCGTTTCGGTCTAAAACAGCTTGTTTCGCTGTATTAAGCAAGAATACATGCTTTTCGCGCACTTATAAGAGAAAAAGTTTTGACGCGTGTCAGAGGGACACTTGTAAAACCGATGTGTTCAGATTGAGCTCGTTTCGGTCTAAAACAGCTTGTTTCGTTGTATTAAGCAAGAATACATGCTTTTCGCGCAGTTATAAGAGAAAAAGTTTTGACGCGTATCAGAGGAACACTTGTAAAACCTTTGTGTTGTGATTTAGCTCGTTTCGGTCTAAAACAGCTTGTTTCGCTGTATTAAGCAAGAATACATACTTTTCGCGCAGTTATAAGAGAAAAAGTTTTGACGCGTATTAGAGAGACACTTGTAAAACCGATGTGTTGTGATTTAGCTCGTTTCGGTCTAAAACAGCTTGTTTCGTTGTATTAAGCAAGAATACATGCTTTTCGCGCAGTTATAAGAGAAAAAGTTTTGACGAGTATCACGTGGATACTTGTAAAACCGATGTGTTCAGATTTAGCTCGTTTCGGTCTTAAACAGCTTGTTTCGTTGTATTAAGCACGAATACATGCTTTTCGCGCAGTTATAAGAGAAAAAGTTTTGACGAGTATCACGTGGAACACTTGTAATACCGATGTGTTGTGATTTAGCTCGTTTCGGTTTAAAACAGCTTGTTTCGCTGTATTAAGCAAGAATACATGCTTTTCGCGCAGTTATAAGAGAAAAAGTTTTGACGCGTATCAGAGGAAAACTTGTAAAACCGATGTGTTGTGATTTAGCTCATTTCGGTCTAAAACAGCTTGTTTCGCTGTATTAAGCAAGAATACATGCTTTTCGCGCAGTTATAAGAGAAAAAGTTTTGACGCGTGTCACAGGGACACTTGTAAAACCGATGTGTTCAGATTTAGCTCGTTTCGGTCTGAAACAGCTTGTTTCGTTGCATTAAGCACGAATACATGCTTTTCGCGCAGTTATAAGAGAAAAAGTTTAGACGCGTATCAGAGGAACACTTGTAAAACCGATGTGTTGTGATTTAGCTCGTTTCGGTCTAAAACAGCTTGTTTCGTTGTATTAAGCAAGAATACATGCTTTTCGCGCAGTTATAAGAGAAAAAGTTTTGACGAGTATCACGTGGATACTTGTAAAACCGAAGTGTTCAGATTTAGCTCGTTTCGGTCTAAAACAGCTTGTTTCGTTGTATTTAGCACGAATACATGCTTTTCGCGCAGTTATAAGAGAAAAAGTTTAGACGCGTATCAGAGGAACACTTGTAAAACCGATGTGTTGTGATTTAGCTCGTTTCGGTCTAAAACAACTTGTTTCGCTGTATTAAGCAAGAATACATGCTTTTCGCGCAGTTATGAGAGAAAAAGTTTTGACGCGTGTCACAGGGACACTTGTAAAACCGATGTGTTCAGATTTAGCTCGTTTCGGTCTAAAACAGCTTGTTTCGTTGTATTAAGCACGAATACATGCTTTTCGCGCAGTTATAAGAGAAAAAGTTTAGACGCGTATCAGAGGAACACTTGTAAAACCGATGTGTTGTGATTTAGCTCGTTTCGGTCTAAAACAGCTTGTTTCGCTGTATTAAGCAGAAATACATGCTTTTCGCGCAGTTATAAGAGAAAAAAGAGTTGACGCGTATCAGAGGAACACTTGTAAAACCGATGTGTTGTGATTTAGCTCGTTTCGGTCTAAAACAGCTTGTTTCGCTGTATTAAGCAAGAATACATGCTTTTCGCGCAGTTATAAGAGAAAAAGTTTTGACGCGTATTAGAGAGACACTTGTAAAACCGATGCGTTCAGATTTACCTCGTTTCGGTCTAAAACAGCTTGTTTCGTTGGACTAAGCAAGAATACATGCTTTTCGCGCAGTTATAAGAGAAAAAGTTTTGACGCGTATCAGAGGAACACTTGTAAAACCTTTGTGTTGTGATTTAGCTCGTTTCGGTCTAAAACAGCTTGTTTCGCTGTATTAAGCAAGAATACATGCTTTTCGCGCAGTTATAAGAGAAAAAGTTTTGACGCGTGTCACAGGGACACTTGTAAAACCGATGTGTTCAGATTTAGCTCGTTTCGGTCTAAAGCAGCTTGTTTCGTTGTATTAAGCACGAATACATGCTTTTCGCGCAGTTATAAGAAAAAAAGTTAAGACGCGTATCAGAGGAACACTTGTAAAACCGATGTGTTGTGATTTAGCTCGTTTCGGTCTAAAACAGCTTGTTTCGCTGTATTAAGCAGAAATACATGCTTTTCGCGCAGTTATAAGAGAAAAAAGAGTTGACGCGTATCAGAGGAACACTTGTAAAACCGATGTGTTGTGATTTAGCTCGTTTCGGTCTAAAACAACTTGTTTCGCTGTATTAAGCAAGAATACATGCTTTTCGCGCAGTTATAAGAGAAAAAGTTTTGACGCGTATTACAGAGACACTTGTAAAACCGATGTGTTCAGATTTACCTCGTTTCGGTCTAAAACAGCTTGTTTCGTTGGATGAAGCACGAATACATGCTTTTCGCGCACCTATACGAGAAAAAAGAGTTGACGCGTATCAGAGGAACACTTGTAAAACCGATGTGTTGTGATTTAGCTCGTTTCGGTCTAAAACAGCTTGTCTCGCTGTATTAAGCAAGAATACATGCTTTTCGCGCAGTTATAAGAGAAAAAAATTTGACGCGTATCACAGGAACACTTGTAAAACCGATGTGTTGTGATTTAGCTCGTTTTGGTCTAAAACAGCTTGTTTCGCTGTATTAGGCAGGAATACATGCTTTTCGCGCAGTTATAAGAGAAAAAGTTTTGAGGCGTATTAGAGAGACAGTTGTAAAACTGATGTGTTGTGATTTAGCTCGTTTCGGTCTAAAACAGCTTGTTTCGTTGGACTAAGCAAGAATACATGCTTTTCGCGCAGTTATAAGAGAAAAAAGTTTTGACGCGTATCAGAGGAACACTTGTAAAACCGATGTGTTGTGATTTAGCTCATTTCGGTCTAAAACAGCTTGTTTCGCTGTATTAAGCAAGAATACATGCTTTTCGCGCAGTTATAAGAGAAAAAGTTTTGACGCGTGTCAGAGGGACACTTGTAAAACCGATGTGTTCAGATTTAGCTCGTTTCGGTCTAAAACAGCTTGTTTCGTTGTATTAAGCACGAATACATGCTTTTCGCGCAGTTATAAGAGAAAAAGTTTAGACGCGTATCAGAGGAACACTTGTAAAACCGATGTTTTGTGATTTAGCTCGTTTCGGTATAAAACAGCTTGTTTCGTTGTATTAAGCACGAATACATGCTTTTCGCGCAGTTATAAGAGAAAAAGTTTTGACGCGTGTCAGAGGGACACTTGTAAAACCGATGTGTTCAGATTTAGCTCGTTTCGGTCTAAAACAGCTTGTTTCGTTGTATTAAGCACGAATACATGCTTTTCGCGCAGTTATAAGAGAAAAAGTTTAGACGCGTATCAGAGGAACACTTGTAAAACCGATGTTTTGTGATTTAGCTCGTTTCGGTCTAAAACAGCTTGTTTCGTTGTATTAAGCACGAATACATGCTTTTCGCGCAGTTATAAGAGAAAAAGTTTTGACGAGTATCACGTGGAACACTTGTAATACCGATGTGTTGTGATTTAGCTCGTTTCAGTTTAAAACAGCTTGTTTCGCTGTAATAAGCAAGAATACATGCTTTTCGCGCAGTTATAAGAGAAAAAGTTTAGACGCGTATCAGAGGAACACTTGTAAAACCGATGTGTTCAGATTTAGCTCGTTTCGGTCTGAAACAGCTTGTTTCGTTGTATAAGCACGAATACATGCTTTTCGCGCAGTTATAAGAGAAAAAGTTTAGACGCGTATCAGAGGAACACTTGTAAAACCGATGTGTTGTGATTTAGCTCGTTTCGGTGTAAAACAGCTTGTTTCGTAGTAATAAGCAAGAATACATGCTTTTCGCGCAGTTATAAGAGAAAAAGTTTTGACGCGTATTAGAGGAACACTTGTAAAACCTTTGTGTTGTGATTTAGCTCGTTTCGGTCTAAAACAGCTTGTTTCGCTGTATTAAGCAAGAATACATGCTTTTCGCGCAGTTATAAGAGAAAAAGTTTAGACGCGTGTCAGAGGGACACTTGTAAAACCGATATGTTCAGATTTAGCTCGTTTCGGTCTAAAACAGATTGTTTCGTTGTATTAAGCACGAATACATGCTTTTCGCGCAGTTATAAGAAAAAAAGTTTAGACGCGTATCAGAGGAACACTTGTAAAACCGATGTGTTGTGATTTAGCTCGTTTCGGTCTAAAACAGCTTGTTTCGCTGTATTAAGCAGAAATACATGCTTTTCGCGCAGTTATAAGAGAAAAAAGAGTTGACGCGTATCAGAGGAACACTTGTAAAACCGATGTGTTGTGATTTAGCTCGTTTCGGTCTAAAACAACTTGTTTCGCTGTATTAAGCAAGAATACATGCTTTTCGCGCAGTTATAAGAGAAAAAGTTTTGACGCGTATTAGAGACACTTGTAAAACCGATGTGTTCAGATTTACCTCGTTTCGGTCTAAAACAGCTTGTTTCGTTGGACTAAGCACGAATACATGCTTTTCGCGCAGCTATAAGAGAAAAAAGAGTTGACGCGTATCAGAGGAAAACTTGTAAAACCGATGTGTTGTGATTTAGCTCGTTTCGGTCTAAAACAGCTTGTCTCGCTGTATTAAGCAAGAATACATGCTTTTCGCGCAGTTATAAGAGAAAAAAATTTGACGCGTATCAGAGGAACACTTGTAAAACCGATGTGTTGTGATTTAGCTCGTTTTGGTCTAAAACAACTTGTTTCGCTGTATTAGGCAGGAATACATGCTTTTCGCGCAGTTATAAGAGAAAAAGTTTTGAGGCGTATTAGAGAGACACTTGTAAAACTGATGTGTTGTGATTTAGCTCGTTTCGGTTTAAAACAGCTTGTTTCGTTGGACTAAGCAAGAATACATGCTTTTCGCGCAGTTATAAGAGAAAAAAGTTTTGACGCGTATCAGAGGAACACTTGTAAAACCGATGTGTTGTGATTTAGCTCATTTCGGTCTAAAACAGCTTGTTTCGCTGTATTAAGCAAGAATACATGCTTTTCGCGCAGTTATAAGAGAAAAAGTTTTGACGCGTGTCAGAGGGACACTTGTAAAACCGATGTGTTCAGATTTAGCTCGTTTCGGTCTAAAACAGCTTGTTTCGTTGTACTAAGCACGAATACATGCTTTTCGCGCAGTTATAAGAGAAAAAGTTTAGACGCGTATCAGAGGAACACTTGTAAAACCGATGTTTTGTGATTTAGCTCGTTTCGGTCTAAAACAGCTTGTTTCGTTGTATTAAGCACGAATACATGCTTTTCGCGCAGTTATAAGAGAAAAAGTTTTGACGCGTGTCAGAGGGACACTTGTAAAACCGATGTGTTCAGATTTAGCTCGTTTCGGTCTAAAACAGCTTGTTTCGTTGTATTAAGCACGAATACATGCTTTTCGCGCAGTTATAAGAGAAAAAGTTTAGACGCGTATCAGAGGAACACTTGTAAAACCGATGTTTTGTGATTTAGCTCGTTTCGGTCTAAAACAGCTTGTTTCGTTGTATTAAGCACGAATACATGCTTTTCGCGCAGTTATAAGAGAAAAAGTTTTGACGAGTATCACGTGGAACACTTGTAATACCGATGTGTTGTGATTTAGCTCGTTTCGGTTTAAAACAGCTTGCTTCGCTGTAATAAGCAAGAATACATGCTTTTCGCGCAGTTATAAGAGAAAAAGTTTAGACGCGTATCAGAGGAACACTTGTAAAACCGATGTGTTCAGATTTAGCTCGTTTCGGTCTGAAACAGCTTGTTTCGTTGTATAAGCACGAATACATGCTTTTCGCGCAGTTATAAGAGAAAAAGTTTAGACGCGTATCAGAGGAACACTTGTAAAACCGATGTGTTGTGATTTAGCTCGTTTCGGTGTAAAACAGCTTGTTTCGTAGTATTAAGCAAGAATACATGCTTTTCGCGCAGTTATAAGAGAAAAAGTTTTGACGCGTATTAGAGGAAAACTTGTAAAACCGATGTGTTGTGATTTAGCTCATTTCGGTCTAAAACAGCTTGTTTCGCTGTAATTAAGCAAGAATACATGCTTTTCGCGCAGTTATAAGAGAAAAAGTTTTGACGCGTATTACATGGACTCTTGGAAAACCGATGTGTTCAGATTTAGCTCGTTTTGGTCTAAAACAGCTTGTGTCGTTGTATTAAGCACGAATACATGCTTTTCGCGCAGTTATAAGAGAAAAAGTTTTGACGCGTATCAGAGGAACACTTGTAAAACCGATGTGTTGTGATTTAGCTCGTTTCGGTCTAAAACAGCTTGTTTCGCTGTATTAAGCACGAATACATGCTTTTCGCGCAGTTATAAGAGAAAAAGTTTAGACGCGTATCAGAGGAACAATTGTAAGACCGATGTGTGGTGATTAAGCTCGTTTCGGTCTAAAACAGCTTGTTTCGCTGTATTAAGCAAGAATACATGCTTTTCGCGCAGTTATAAGAGAAAAAAATTTGACGTGTATTAGAGAGACACTTGTAAAACCGATGTGTTGTGATTTAGCTCGTTTCGGTCTAAAACAGCTTGTTTCGTTGTATTAAGCAAGAATACATGCTTTTCGCGCAGTTATAAGAGAAAAAGTTTTGACGAGTATCACGTGGATACTTGTAAAACCGATGTGTTCAGATTTAGCTCGTTTCGGTCTAAAACAGCTTGTTTCGTTGTATTAAGCACGAATACATGCTTTTCGCGCAGTTATAGGAGGAAAAGTTTTGACGCGTATTAGAGAGACACTTGTAAAACCGATTTGTTGTGATTTAGCTCGTTTCGGTCTAAAACAGCTTGTTTCGTTGTATTAAGCAAGAATACATGCTTTTCGCGCAGTTATAAGAGAGAAAGTTTTGACGAGTATCACGTGGATACTTGTAAAACCGATGTGTTCAGATTTAGCTCGTTTCGGTTTAAAACAGCTTGTTTCGTTGTATTAAGCAAGAATACATGCTTTACGCGCAGTTATAGAAGAAAAAGTTTTGACGCGTATCAGAGAGACACTTGTAAAACCGATGTGTTCAGATTTAGCTCGTTTCGGTCTAAAACAGCTTGTTTCGTTGTATTAAGCAAGAATACATGCTTTTCGCGCAGTTATAAGAGAAAAAGTTTTGACGAGTATCACGTGGATACTTGTAAAACCGGTGTTCAGATTTAGCTCGTTTCGGTCTAAAACAGCTTGTTTCGTTGTATTAAGCAAGAATACATGCTTTTCGCGCAGTTATAAGAGAAAAAGTTTTGACGAGTATCACGTGGATACTTGTAAAACCGATGTGTTCAGATTTACCTCGTTTCGGTCTAAAACAGCTTGTTTCGTTGTATTAAGCACGAATACATGCTTTTCGCGCAGTTGAAAGAGAAAACGTTTTGACGAGTATTACGTGGAACACTTGTAATACCGATGTGTTGTGATTTAGCTCGTTTCGGTCTAAAACAGCTTGTTTCGCTGTATTAAGCAAGAATACATGCTTTTCGCGCAGTTATAAGAGAAAAAGTTTTGACGCGTATCAGAGGAACACTTGTAAAACCGATGTGTTGTGATTTAGCTCGTTTCGGTCTAAAACAGCTTGTTTCGTTGTATTAAGCAAGAATACATGCTTTTCGCGCCGTTATAAGAGAAAAAGTTTTGACGAGTATCACGTGGATACTTGTAATACCGATGTGTTGTGATTTAGCTCGTTTCGGTCTAAAACAGCTTGTTTCGCTGTATTAAGCAAGAATACATGCTTTTCGCGCAGTTATAAGAGAAAAAGTTTTGAAGCGTATCAGAGGAACACTTGTAAAACCGATGTGTTGTGATTTAACTCATTTCGGTCTACAACAGCTTGTTTCGTTGTATTAAGCAGAAATACATGCTTTTCGCGCAGTGATAAGAGAAAAAGCTTTAAAGGCGTGTCACAGGGACACTTGTAAAACCGATGTGTTCAGATTTACCTCGTTTCGGTCTAAAACAGCTTGTTTCTTTGTATTAAGCACGAATACATGCTTTTCGCGCAGTTATAAGAGAAAAAGTTTTGACGAGTATCACGTGGAACACTTGTAATACCGATGTGTTGTGATTTAGCTCGTTTCGGTCTAAAACAACTTGATTCGCTGTATTAAGCAAGAATACATGCTTTTCGCGCAGTTATAAAAGAAAAAGTTTTGACGCGTATTAGAGGAACACTTGTAAAACCTTTGTGTTGTGATTTAGCTCGTTTCGGTCTAAAACAGCTTGTTTCGCTGTATTAAGCAAGAATACATGCTTTTCGCGCAGTTATAAGAGAAAAAGTTTTGACGCGTGTCACAGGGACACATGTAAAACCGATGTGTTCAGATTTAGCTCGTTTCGGTCTAAAACAACTTGTTTCGTTGTATTAAGCACGAATACATGCTTTACGCGCAGTTATAGAAGAAAAAGTTTTGACGCCTATTAGAGAGACACTTGTAAAACCGATGTGTTATGATTTAGCTCGTTTCGGTCTAAAACAGCTTGTTTCGTTGTATTAAGCAAGAATACATGCTTTTCGCGCAGTTATAAGAGAGAAAGTTTTGACGAGTATCACGTGGATACTTGTAAAACCGATGTGTTCAGATTTAGCTCGTTTCGGTTTAAAACAGCTTGTTTCGTTGTATTAAGCAAGAATACATGCTTTACGCGCAGTTATAGAAGAAAAAGTTTTGACGCGTATCAGAGAGACACTTGTAAAACCGATGTGTTGTGATTTAGCTCGTTTCGGTCTAAAACAGCTTGTTTCGTTGTATTAAGCAAGAATACATGCTTTTCGCGCAGTTATAAGAGAAAAAGATTTGACGAGTATCACGTGGATACTTGTAAAACCGGTGTTCAGATTTAGCTCGTTTCGGTCTAAAACAGCTTGTTTCGTTGTATTAAGCACGAATACATGCTTTTCGCGCAGTTATAAGAGAAAACGTTTTGACGAGTATCACGTGGAACACTTGTAAAACCGATGTGTTGTGATTTAGCTCGTTTCGGTCTAAAACAGCTTGTTGCGCTGTATTAAGCAAGAATACATGCTTTTCGCGCAGTTATAAGAGAAAAAGTTTTGACGCGTGTCACAGGGACACTTGTAAAACCGATGTGTTCAGATTTAGCTCATTTCGGTCTAAAACAACTTGTTTCGTTGTATTAGGCACGAATACATGAATTCGCGCAGTTATAAGAGAAAAAGTTTTGACGAGTATCACGTGGAACACTTGTAAAACCGATGTGTTCAGATTTAACTCTTTTCGGACTAAAACAGCTTGTTTCGTTGTATTAAGCACGAATACATGCTTTTCGCGCAGTTATAAGGGAAAAAGTTTTGACGCGTATCACATGGACACTTGGAAAACCGATGTGTTCAGATTTAGCTCGTTTTGGTCTAAAACAGCTTGTTTCGTTGTATTAAGCACGAATACATGCTTTTCGCGCAGTTATAAGAGAAAAAGTTTTGACGCGTATCAGAGGAACACTTGTAAAACCGATGTGTTGTGATTTAGCTCGTTTCGGTGTAAAACAGCTTGTTTCGCTGTATTAAGCAGAAATACATGCTTTTCGCGCAGTGATAAGAGAAAAAGCTTTAAAGGCGTGTCACAGGGACACTTGTAAAACCGATGTGTTCAGATTTACCTCGTTTCGGTCTAAAACAGCTTGTTTCGTTGGACTAAGCACGAATACATGCTTTTCGCGCAGCTATAAGAGAAAAAAGAGTTGACGCGTATCAGAGGAACACTTGTTAAACCGATGTGTTGTGCTTTAGCTCGTTTCGGTCTAAAACAGCTTGTTTCGCTGTATTAAGCAAGAATACATGCTTTTCGCGCAGTTATAAGAGAAAACAATTTGACGCGTATCAGAGGAACACTTGTAAAACCGATGTGTTGTGATTTAGCTCGTTTTGGTCTAAAACAGCTTGTTTCGCTGTATTGAGCAGGAATACATGCTTTTCGCGCAGTTATAAGAGAAAAAGTTTTAAAGGCATGTCACAAGGACACTTGTAAAACCGATGTGTTCAGATTTACCTCGTTTCGGTCTAAAACAGCTTGTTTCATTGGACTAAGCAAGAATACATGCTTTTCGCGCAGTTATAAGAGAAAAAAGTTTTGACGCGTATCAGAGGAACACTTGTAAAACCGATGTGTTCAGATTTAGCTCGTTTCGGTCTAAAACAGCTTGTTTCGTTGTATTAAGCAAGAATACATGCTTTTCGCGCAGTTATAAGAGAAAAAGTTTTGACGCGTATTAGAGAGACACTTGTAAAACCGATGTGTTGTGATTTAGCTCGTTTCGGTCTAAAACAGCTTGTTTCGTTGTATTAAGCACGAATACATGCTTTTCGCGCAGTTTTAAGAGAAAAAGTTTTGACGAGTATCACGTGGATACTTGTAAAACCGATGTGTTCAGATTTAGCTCGTTTCGGTCTAAAACAGCTTGTTTCGTTGTATTAAGCACGAATACATGCTTTTCGCGCAGTTATAAGAGAAAAAGTTTTGACGAGTTTCACGTGGAACACTTGTAATACCGATGTGTTGTGATTTAGCTCGTTTCGGTCTAAAACAACTTGATTCGCTGTATTGAGCAAGAATACATGCTTTTCGCGCAGTTATAAAAGAAAAAGTTTTGACGCGTATCAGAGGAACACTTGTAAAACCGATGTGTTGTGATTTAGCTCATTTCGGTCTAAAACAGCTTGTTTCGCTGTATTAAGCAAGAATACATGCTTTTCGCGCAGTTATAACAGAAAAAGTTTTGACGAGTATCACGTGGATACTTGTAAAACCGATGTGTTCAGATTTAGCTCGTTTCGGTCTAAAACAGCTTGTTTCGTTGTATTAAGCAAGAATACATGCTTTTCGCGCAGTTATAGAAAAAGTTTTGACGCGTATTAGAGACACACTTGTAAAATCGATGTGTTGTGATTTAGCTCGTTTCGGTCTAAAACAGCTTGTTTCGTTGTATTAAGCAAGAATACATGCTTTTCGCGCAGTTATAAGAGAAAAAGTTTTGACGAGTATCACGTGGATACTTGTAAAACCGATGTGTTCAGATTTAGCTCGTTTCGGTCTAAAACAGCTTGTTTCGTTGTATTAAGCACGAATACATGCTTTTCGCGCAGTTATAAGAGAAAAAGTTTAGACGCGTATCAGAGGAACACTTGTAAAACCGATGTGTTGTGATTTAGCTCGTTTCGGTGTAAAACAGCTTGTTTCGTAGTATTAAGCAAGAATACATGCTTTTCGCGCAGTTATAAGAGAAAAAGTTTTGACGCGTATTAGAGGAACACTTGTAAAACCTTTGTGTTGTGATTTAGCTCGTTTCGGTCTAAAACAGCTTGTTTCGCTGTATTAAGCAAGAATACATGCTTTTCGCGCAGTTATAAGAGAAAAAGTTTTGACGCGTGTCACAGGGACACTTGTAAAACCGATGTGTTCAGATTTAGCTCGTTTCGGTCTAAAACAACTTGTTTCGTTGTATTAAGCACGAATACATGCTTTACGCGCAGTTATAGAAGAAAAAGTTTTGACGCCTATTAGAGAGACACTTGTAAAACCGATGTGTTATAATTTAGCTCGTTTCGGTCTAAAACAGCTTGTTTCGTTGTATTAAGCAAGAATACATGCTTTTCGCGCAGTTATAAGAGAGAAAGTTTTGACGAGTATCACGTGGATACTTGTAAAACCGATGTGTTCAGATTTAGCTCGTTTCGGTTTAAAACAGCTTGTTTCGTTGTATTAAGCAAGAATACATGCTTTACGCGCAGTTATAAGAGAAAACGTTTTGACGAGTATCACTTGGAACACTTGTAAAACCGATGTGTTGTGATTTAGCTCGTTTCGGTCTAAAACAGCTTGTTGCGCTGTATTAAGCAAGAATACATGATTTTCGCGCAGTTATAAGAGAAAAAGTTTTGACGCGTGTCACAGGGACACTTGTAAAACCGATG
>NW_027526813.1:0-39080 GCF_052857255.1 Amblyomma americanum | reverse complement strand
CACGAACATCGATTCTACACGTCGTCGAAGAGTAGACGAGAGAAAGGTGTCAACTTTTTCTCTGAAAAGGGGCGCGAAAACTTGTATTTCGACTCTAAACAACGGGATACATCGTTTTAGATCTAACTAGCGAGATTTACGCACTTCGATTTTACAAGTCGTAGAGAGTAGACGAGGAGAAAGCTGTAAAGTTTTTCTCTCAGAACTGCACGAAAACTGTGTATTCCGCTCAAAACAATGGGATACATGTGTCTAGATCGAAACTAGCGAGATGTACGCTATGTTGATTTTACAAGTCCTCGAAGAGTATACGAGAGAAAGATAAAACTTTTTCTCTCAGAACTGTGCGAAAACTTGTATTTCGGCTCAAAACATCGGATACATCGTTTTAGATCGAAACTAGCAAGATTCACGAGCATCGATTTTACAAGTCTTCGAAGAGGTATACGAAAGAAAGGTGTAAACTTTTTCTCTCAGAACTGCGCGAAAACTTGTATTCCGGCTCAAAACAACGGGATACATCAGTTTTAGTTCGAAACTAGCAAGATTCACGAGCATCGATTTTACAAGTCGTCGGAAGAGTAGACGAGAGAAAGGTGTAAACTTTTTCTCTCAGAACTGCGCGTAAAAGTTGTATTCCGGCTCAAAACAACGGGATACATCGTTTTAGATCGAAACTAGCAAGATTCACGAGCATCGATTTTACAAGTCCTCGAAGAGTACACGAGAGAACGGTGTAAACTTTTCTCTCAGAACTGTGCGAAAACTTGTATTCCGGTTTAAAACAACGGGATACATCGTTTTAGATCGGAAACTAGCAAGATTCACGAGCATCGATTTTACAAGTCTTCGAAGAGTATACGAGAGGAAAGGATAAAACTTTTTCTCTCAGAACTGTGCGAAAACTTGTATTCCGGCTCAAAACAACGGGATACATCGTTTTAGATCAAAACTAGCAAGATTCACGAGCATCGATTTTACAAGTCTTCGAAGAGTATACGAGAGAAAGATAAAACTTTTTCTCTCAGAACTGTGCGAAAACTTGTATTCCGGCTCAAAACAACGGGATAGAATTGTTTTAGGATCGAAACTAGCAAGATTCACGAGCATCGATTTTGCAAGTCCGTCGAAGAGTAGCACGAGAGAACGGTGTAAACTTTTTCTCTCAGAACTGTGGCGAAAACTTGTATTCCGCTCAAAACAACGGGATACATCGTTTTAGATCTAAACTAGCGAGATTTCACGACATCGATTTTACAAGTCGTCGAAGAGTAGACGAGAGAAAGAGTAAACGTTTTTCTCTCAGAACTGTGCGAAAACTTGTATTCCGGCTCAAAACAACGGGATACATCGTTTTAGATCGAAACTAGCGAAGATTCACGAGCATTCGATTTTACAAGTCGTCGAAGAGTAGACGAGTGAGAAGATAAAACATTTTCTCTCAGAACTGTGCGAAAACTTGTATTCCGGCTCAGAAAGAACGGGATACATCGTTTTAGATCGAAACTAGCGAGATTCACGACATCGATTTTACAAGTCGTCGAAGAGTAGACGAGAGAGAAGATAAAACTTTTTCTCTCAGAACTGTGCGAAAACTTGTATTCCGGCTCAAAACAACGGGATACATCGTTTTAGGATCGAAACTAGCGAGATTCACGAACATCGATTTTACAAGTCGCTCGAAGAGTAGCACGAGAGAACGGTGTAAACTTTTTCTCTCAGAACTGTGCGAAAACTTGTATTCCGGCTCAAAACAACGGGATACATCGTTTAGTTCGAAACTAGCAGAGATTCACGACATCGATTTTACAAGTCGTCGAAGAGTAGACGAGAGAGAAGATGAAAACTTTTTCTCTCAGAACTGTGCGAAAACTTGTATTCCGGCTCGAAAACAACGGGATACATCGTTTTAGATAGAAACTAGCGAGATTCACGACATCGATATTACAAGTCGTCGAAGAGTAGACGAAGAGAGAGTGTAAAGCTTTTTCTCTCAGAACTGCGCGAAAACTTGTATTCCGGCTCAAAACAACGGGATACATCAGTTTTAGTTCGAAAGTAGCGAGATTTACGCACTTCGATTTTACAAGTCGTGAAGAGTAGACGAGAAGAAGGCTGAAAACTTTTTCTCTCAGAACTGCGCGAAAACTTGTATTCCGGCTAAATAAACCGGGATACATCGTTTTAGATCGAAAACTAGCAGAGATTCACGACATCAGATTTTACCAAGTCGTCGAAGGAGTAGCACGAGAGAAAGGTGTAAACTTTTTCTCTCAGAAGCTGTCGCGAAAACATGTATACCGGCTCAAAAATACGGGATACATCGTTTTAGATCGAAACTAGCGAGATTCACGACATCGATTCATAAGTCCGTCGAAGAGAAGACGAGAGAAGAGGTGTAAACCTTTTCTCTCAGAACTGCGCGAAAACTTGTATTCCGGCTCAAAACAACGGAGATACATCTGTTTAGATCGAAACTAGGCAGAGATGTCACGAGCTTCGATTTTACAAGTTGTCGAAGGAGTAGACGAGAGAAGGTGTAAACTTTTTCTCTCAGAACTGCGCGAAAACTTGTATTCCGGCTCAAAACAAAGGGATACATCGTTTTAGATCGAAACTAGCAAGATTCACGAGCATCGATTTTACAAGTCTTCGAAGAGTATACGAGAGAAATATAAAACTTTTTCTCTCAGAACTGTGCGAAAACTTGTATTCCGGCTCAAAACAACGGGATACATCGTTTTAGATCGAAACTAGCAAGATTCACGAGCATCGATTTTACAAGTCCTCGAAGAGTACACGAGAGAACGGTGTATACTTTTTCTCTCAGAACTGTGCGAAAACTTGTATTCCGGCTCAAAACAACGGGATACATCGTTTTAGATCGAAACTAGCAAGATTCACGAGCATCAATTTTACAAGTCTTCGAAGAGTATACGAGAGAAAGATAAAACTTTTTCTCTCAGAACTGTGCGAAAACTTGTATTCCGGCTCAAAACAACGGGATACATCGTTTTAGATCGAAACTAGCAAGATTCACGAGCAGCGATTTTACAAGTCCTCGAAGAGTACACGAGAGAACGGTGTAAACTTTTTCTCTCAGAACTGTGCGAAAACTTGTATTCCGGCTCAAAACAACGGGATACATCGTTTTAGATCGAAACTAGCAAGATTCACGAGCATCGATTTTACAAGTCTTCGAAGAGTATACGAGAGAAAGATAAAACTTTTTCTCTCAGAACTGTGCGAAAACTTGTATTCCGGCTCAAAACAACGGGATACATCGTTTTAGATCGAAACTAGCAAGATTCACGAGCATCGATTTTACAAGGCCTCGAAGAGTACACGTGAGAACGGTGTAAACTTTTTCTCTCAGAACTGTGCGAAAACTTGTATTCCGGCTCAAAACAACGGGATACATCGTTTTAGATCGAAACTAGCAAGATTCACGAGCATCGATTTTACAAGTCTTCGAAGAGTATACGAGAGAAAGATAAAACTTTTTCTCTCAGAACTGTGCGAAAACTTGTATTCCGGCTCAAAACAACGGGATACATCGTTTTAGATCGAAACTAGCAAGATTCACGAGCATCGATTTTACAAGTCTTCGAAGAGTATACGAAAGAAAGGTGTAAACTTTTTCTCTCAGAACTGCGCGAAAACTTGTATTCCGGCTCAAAACAACGGGATACATCATTTTAGTTCGAAACTAGCAAGATTCACGAGCATCGATTTTACAAGTCGTCGAAGAGTAGACGAGAGAAAGGTGTAAACTTTTTCTCTCAGAACTGCGCGAAAAGTTGTATTCCGGCTCAAAACAACGGGATACATCGTTTTAGATCGAAACTAGCAAGATTCACGAGCATCGATTTTACAAGTCCTCGAAGAGTACACGAGAGAACGGTGTAAACTTTTTCTCTCAGAACTGTGCGAAAACTTGTATTCCGGTTTAAAACAACGGGATACATCGTTTTAGATCGAAACTAGCAAGATTCACGAGCATCGATTTTACAAGTCTTCGAAGAGTATACGAGAGAAAGATAAAACTTTTTCTCTCAGAACTGTGCGAAAACTTGTATTCCGGCTCAAAACAACGGGATACATCGTTTTAGATCAAAACTAGCAAGATTCACGAGCATCGATTTTACAAGTCTTCGAAGAGTATACGAGAGAAAGATAAAACTTTTTCTCTCAGAACTGTGCGAAAACTTGTATTCCGGCTCAAAACAACGGGATAAATTGTTTTAGATCGAAACTAGCAAGATTCACGAGCATCGATTTTGCAAGTCCTCGAAGAGTACACGAGAGAACGGTGTAAACTTTTTCTCTCAGAACTGTGCGAAAACTTGTATTCCGGCTCAAAACAACGGGATACATCGTTTTAGATCGAAACTAGCAAGATTCACGAGCATCGATTTTACAAGTCTTCGAAGAGTATACGAGAGAAAGATAAAACTTTTTCTCTCAGAACTGTGCGAAAACTTGTATTCCGGCTCAAAACAACGGGATACATCGTTTTAGATCGAAACTAGCAAGATTCACGAGCATCGATTTTACAAGTCTTCGAAGAGTATACGAGTGAAAGATAAAACATTTTCTCTCAGAACTGTGCGAAAACTTGTATTCCGGCTCAAAAGAACGGGATACATCGTTTTAGATCGAAACTAGCAAGATTCACGAGCATCGATTTTACAAGTCTTCGAAGAGTATACGAGAGAAAGATAAAACTTTTTCTCTCAGAACTGTGTGAAAACTTGTATTCCGGCTCAAAACAACGGGATACATCGTTTTAGATCGAAACTAGCAAGATTCACGAGCATCGATTTTACAAGTCCTCGAAGAGTACACGAGAGAACGGTGTAAACTTTTTCTCTCAGAACTGTGCGAAAACTTGTATTCCGGCTCAAAACAACGGGATACATCGTTTTAGTTCGAAACTAGCAAGATTCACGAGCATCGATTTTACAAGTCTTCGAAGAGTATACGAGAGAAAGATAAAACTTTTTCTCTCAGAACTGTGCGAAAACTTGTATTCCGGCTCAAAACAACGGGATACATCGTTTTAGATAGAAACTAGCAAGATTCACGAGCATCGATATTACAAGTCTTCGAAGAGTATACGAAAGAAAGGTGTAAACTTTTTCTCTCAGAACTGCGCGAAAACTTGTATTCCGGCTCAAAACAACGGGATACATCATTTTAGTTCGAAAGTAGCGAGATTTACGCACTTCAATTTTACAAGTCGTGGAAGAGTAGACGAGAGAGAGCTGAAAACTTTTTCTCTCAGAACTGCGCGAAGACTTGTATTCCGGCTAAAGAAACCGGGATACATCGTTTTAGATCAAAACTAGCAAGATTCACGAGCATCAATTTTACCAATCGTCGAAGAGTACACGAGAGAAAGGTGTAAACTTTTTCTCTCAGAACTGCGCGAAAACATGTATACCGGCTCAAAAATACGGGATACATCGTTTTAGATCGAAACTAGCAAGATTCACGAGCATCGATTTCATAAGTCCTCGAAGAGAAGACGATAGAAAGGTGTAAACCTTTTCTCTCAGAACTGCGCGAAAACTTGTATTCCGGCTCAAAACAACGAGATACATCGTTTTAGATCGAAACTAGCAAGATTCACGAGCGTCGATTTTACAAGTTTTCGAAGAGTATACGAGAGAAAGGTGTAAACGTTTTCTCTCAGAACTGCGCGAAAACTTGTATTCCGGCTCAAAACAAAGGGATACATCGTTTTAGATCGAAACTAGCAAGATTCACGAGCATCGATTTTACAAGTCTTCGAAGAGTATACGAGAGAAATATAAAACTTTTTCTCTCAGAACTGTGCGAAAACTTGTATTCCGGCTCAAAACAACGGGATACATCGTTTTAGATCGAAACTAGCAAGATTCACGAGCATCGATTTTACAAGTCCTCGAAGAGTACACGAGAGAACGGTGTATACTTTTTCTCTCAGAACTGTGCGAAAACTTGTATTCCGGCTCAAAACAACGGGATACATCGTTTTAGATCGAAACTAGCAAGATTCACGAGCATCAATTTTACAAGTCTTCGAAGAGTATACGAGAGAAAGATAAAACTTTTTCTCTCAGAACTGTGCGAAAACTTGTATTCCGGCTCAAAACAACGGGATACATCGTTTTAGATCGAAACTAGCAAGATTCACGAGCAGCGATTTTACAAGTCCTCGAAGAGTACACGAGAGAACGGTGTAAACTTTTTCTCTCAGAACTGTGCGAAAACTTGTATTCCGGCTCAAAACAACGGGATACATCGTTTTAGATCGAAACTAGCAAGATTCACGAGCATCGATTTTACAAGTCTTCGAAGAGTATACGAGAGAAAGATAAAACTTTTTCTCTCAGAACTGTGCGAAAACTTGTATTCCGGCTCAAAACAACGGGATACATCGTTTTAGATCGAAACTAGCAAGATTCACGAGCATCGATTTTACAAGGCCTCGAAGAGTACACGTGAGAACGGTGTAAACTTTTTCTCTCAGAACTGTGCGAAAACTTGTATTCCGGCTCAAAACAACGGGATACATCGTTTTAGATCGAAACTAGCAAGATTCACGAGCATCGATTTTACAAGTCTTCGAAGAGTATACGAGAGAAAGATAAAACTTTTTCTCTCAGAACTGTGCGAAAACTTGTATTCCGGCTCAAAACAACGGGATACATCGTTTTAGATCGAAACTAGCAAGATTCACGAGCATCGATTTTACAAGTCTTCGAAGAGTAGACGAGAGAATGGTGCAAACTTTTTCTCTCAGAACTGTGCGAAAACATGTATTCCGGCTCAAAACAACGGGATACATCGTTTTAGATCGAAACTAGCAAGATTCACGAGCATCGATTTTACAAGACCTCGAAGAGTACACGAGAGAACGGTGTAAACTTTTTCTCTCATAATTGTGCGAAAACTTGTATTCCGGCTCAAAACAACGGGATACATCGTTTTAGATCGAAACTAGCAAGATTCACGAGCATCGATTTTACAAGTCTTCGAAGAGTATACGAGAGAAAGATAAAACTTTTTCTCTCAAAACTGTGCGAAAACTTCTATTCCGGCTCAAAACAACGGGATACATCATTTTAGTTCGAAACTAGCAAGATTCACGAGCATCGATTTTACAAGTCGTCGAAGAGTAGACGAGAGAATGGTGCAAACTTTTTCTCTCAGAACTGTGCGAAAACTTGTATTCCGGCTCAAAACAACGGGATACATCGTTTTAGGTCGAAACTAGCAAGATTCACGAGCATCGATTTTACAAGTCCTCGAAGAGTATACGAGAGAAAGATTAAACTTTTTCTCTCAGAACTGTGCGAAAACTTGTATTCCGGCTCAGAACAACGGGATACATCGTTTTAGATCGAAACTAGCAACATTCACGAGCATCGATTTTACAAGTCCTCGAAGAGTACACGAGAGAACGGTGTAAACTTTTTCTCTCAGAACTGTGCGAAAACTTGTATTCCGGCTCAAAACAACGGGATACATCGTTTTAGGTCGAAACTAGCAAGATTCACGAGCATCGAATTTACAAGTCTTCGAAGAGTATACGAGAGAAAGATAAAACTTTTTCTCTCAGAACTGTGCGAAAACTTGTATTCCGGCTCAAAACAACGGGATACATCGTTTTAGATCGAAACTAGCAACATTCACGAGCATCGATTTTACAAGTCCTCGAAGAGTACACGAGAGAACGGTGTAAACTTTTTCTCTCAGAACTGTGCGAAAACTTGTATTCCGGCTCAAAACAACGGGATACATCGTTTTAGATCGAAACTAGCAAGATTCACGAGCATCGATTTTACAAGTCTTCGAAGAGTATACGAGAGAAAGATAAAACTTTTTCTCTCAGAACTGTGCGAAAACTTGTATTCCGGCTCAAAACAACGGGATACATCGTTTTAGGTCGAAACTAGCAAGATTCACGAGCATCGATTTTACAAGTCTTCGAAGAGTATACGAAAGAAAGATAAAACTTTTTCTCTCAGAACTGTGCGAAAACTTGTATTCCGGCTCAAAACAACGGGATACATCGTTTTAGATCGAAACTAGCAAGATTCACGAGCATCGATTTTACAAGTCCTCGAAGAGTACACGAGAGAACGGTGTAAACTTTTTCTCTCAGAACTGTGCGAAAACTTGTATTCCGGCTCAAAACAACGGGATACATCGTTTTAGATCGAAACTAGCAAGATTCACGAGCATCGATTTTACAAGTCTTCGAAGAGTATACGAGAGAAAGATAAAACTTTTTCTCTCAGAACTGTGCGAAAACTTGTATTCCGGCTCAAAACAACGGGATACATCGTTTTAGATCGAAACTAGCAAGATTCACGAGCATCGATTTTACAAGTCTTCGAAGAGTATACGAGAGAAAGATAAAACTTTTTCTCTCAGAACTGTGCGAAAACTTGTATTCCGGCTCAAAACAACGGGATACATCGTTTTAGATCGAAACTAGCAAGATTCACGAGCATCGATTTTACAAGGCCTCGAAGAGTACACGAGAGAACGGTGTAAACTTTTTCTCTCAGAACTGTGCGAAAACTTGTATTCCGGCTCAAAACAACGGGATACATCGTTTTAGATCGAAACTAGCAAGATTCACGAGCATCGATTTTACAAGTCTTCGAAGAGTATACGAGAGAAAGATAAAACTTTTTCTCTCAGAACTGTGCGAAAACTTGTATTCCGGCTCAAAACAACGGGATACATCGTTTTAGATCGAAACTAGCAAGATTCACGAGCATCGATTTTACAAGTCGTCGAAGAGTAGACGAGAGAATGGTGCAAACTTTTTCTCTCAGAACTGTGCGAAAACTTGTATTCCGGCTCAAAACAACGGGATACATCGTTTTAGATCGAAACTAGCAAGATTCACGAGCATCGATTTTACAAGTCTTCGAAGAGTATACGAGAGAAAGATAAAACTTTTTCTCTCAAAACTGTGCGAAAACTTCTATTCCGGCTCAAAACAACGGGATACATCATTTTAGTTCGAAACTAGCAAGATTCACGAGCATCGATTTTACAAGTCGTCGAAGTGTAGACGAGAGAATGGTGCAAACTTTTTCTCTCAGAACTGTGCGAAAACTTGTATTCCGGCTCAAAACAACGGGATACATCGTTTTAGGTCGAAACTAGCAAGATTCACGAGCATCGATTTTACAAGTCCTCGAAGAGTATACGAGAGAAAGATTAAACTTTTTCTCTCAGAACTGTGCGAAAACTTGTATTCCGGCTCAGAACAACGGGATACATCGTTTTAGATCGAAACTAGCAACATTCACGAGCATCGATTTTACAAGTCCTCGAAGAGTACACGAGAGAACGGTGTAAACTTTTTCTCTCAGAACTGTGCGAAAACTTGTATTCCGGCTCAAAACAACGGGATACATCGTTTTAGGTCGAAACTAGCAAGATTCACGAGCATCGAATTTACAAGTCTTCGAAGAGTATACGAGAGAAAGATAAAACTTTTTCTCTCAGAACTGTGCGAAAACTTGTATTCCGGCTCAAAACAACGGGATACATCGTTTTAGATCGAAACTAGCAACATTCACGAGCATCGATTTTACAAGTCCTCGAAGAGTACACGAGAGAACGGTGTAAACTTTTTCTCTCAGAACTGTGCGAAAACTTGTATTCCGGCTCAAAACAACGGGATACATCGTTTTAGATCGAAACTAGCAAGATTCACGAGCATCGATTTTACAAGTCTTCGAAGAGTATACGAGAGAAAGATAAAACTTTTTCTCTCAGAACTGTGCGAAAACTTGTATTCCGGCTCAAAACAACGGGATACATCGTTTTAGGTCGAAACTAGCAAGATTCACGAGCATCGATTTTACAAGTCTTCGAAGAGTATACGAGAGAAAGATAAAACTTTTTCTCTCAGAACTGTGCGAAAACTTGTATTCCGGCTCAAAACAACGGGATACATCGTTTTAGATCGAAACTAGCAAGATTCACGAGCATCGATTTTACAAGTCCTCGAAGAGTACACGAGAGAACGGTGTAAACTTTTTCTCTCAGAACTGTGCGAAAACTTGTATTCCGGCTCAAAACAACGGGATACATCGTTTTAGATCGAAACTAGCAAGATTCACGAGCATCGATTTTACAAGTCTTCGAAGAGTATACGAGAGAAAGATAAAACTTTTTCTCTCAGAACTGTGCGAAAACTTGTATTCCGGCTCAAAACAACGGGATACATCGTTTTAGATCGAAACTAGCAAGATTCACGAGCATCGATTTTACAAGTCTTCGAAGAGTATACGAGAGAAAGATAAAACTTTTTCTCTCAGAACTGTGCGAAAACTTGTATTCCGGCTCAAAACAACGGGATACATCGTTTTAGATCGAAACTAGCAAGATTCACGAGCATCGATTTTACAAGGCCTCGAAGAGTACACGAGAGAACGGTGTAAACTTTTTCTCTCAGAACTGTGCGAAAACTTGTATTCCGGCTCAAAACAACGGGATACATCGTTTTAGATCGAAACTAGCAAGATTCACGAGCATCGATTTTACAAGTCTTCGAAGAGTATACGAGAGAAAGATAAAACTTTTTCTCTCAGAACTGTGCGAAAACTTGTATTCCGGCTCAAAACAACGGGATACATCGTTTTAGATCGAAACTAGCAAGATTCACGAGCATCGATTTTACAAGTCTTCGAAGAGTATACGAGAGAAAGATAAAGCTTTTTCTCTCATAACTGTGCGAAAACTTGTACACCGGCTCAAAACAACGGGATACATCGTTTTAGATCGAAACTAGCAAGATTCACGAGCATCGATTTTACAAGTCCTCGAAGAGTACACGAGAGAACGGTGTAAACTTTTTCTCTCACAACTGTGCGAAAACTTGTATTCCGGCTCAAAACAACGGGATACATCGTTTTAGATCGAAACTAGCAAGATTCACGAGCATCGATTTTACAAGTCCTCGAAGAGTACACGAGAGAACGGTGTAAACTTTTTCTCTCAGAACTGTGCGAAAACTTGTATTCCGGCTCAAAACAACGGGATATATCGTTTTAGATCGAAACTAGCAAGATTCACGAGCATCGATTTTACAAGTCTTCGAAGAGTATACGAGAGAAAGATAAAACTTTTTCTCTCAGAACTGTGCGAAAACTTGTATTCCGGCTCAAAACAACGGGATACATCGTTTTAGATCGAAACTAGCAAGATTCACGAGCATCGATTTTACAAGACCTCGAAGAGTACACGAGAGAACGGTGTAAACTTTTTCTCTCAGAATTGTGCGAAAACTTGTATTCCGGCTCAAAACAACGGGATACATCGTTTTAGATCTAAACTAGCAAGATTCACGAGCATCGATTTTACAAGTCTTCGAAGAGTATACGAGAGAAAGATAAAACTTTTTCTCTCAAAACTGTGCGAAAACTTCTATTCCGGCTCAAAACAACGGGATACATCGTTTTAGTTCGAAACTAGCAAGATTCACGAGCATCGATTTTACAAGTCGTCGAATAGTAGACGAGAGAATGGTGCAAACTTTTTCTCTCAGAACTGTGCGAAAACTTGTATTCCGGCTCAAAACAACGGGATACATCGTTTTAGGTCGAAACTAGCAAGATTCACGAGCATCGATTTTACAAGTCTTCGAAGAGTATACGAGAGAAAGATTAAACTTTTTCTCTCAGAACTGTGCGAAAACTTGTATTCCGGCTCAGAACAACGGGATACATCGTTTTAGATCGAAACTAGCAACATTCACGAGCATCGATTTTACAAGTCCTCGAAGAGTACACGAGAGAACGATGTAAACTTTTTCTCTCAGAACTGTGCGAAAACTTGTATTCCGGCTCAAAACAACGGGATACATCGTTTTAGGTCGAAACTAGCAAGATTCACGAGCATCGATTTTACAAGTCTTCGAAGAGTATACGAGAGAAAGATTAAACTTTTTCTCTCAGAACTGTGCGAAAACTTGTATTCCGGCTCAAAACTACGGGATACATCGTTTTAGATTGAAACTAGCAAGATTCACGAGCATCGATTTTACAAGTCCTCGAAGAGTACACGAGAGAACGGTGTAAACTTTTTCTCTCAGAACTGTGCGAAAACTTGTATTCCGGCTGAAAACAACGGGATACATCGTTTTAGATCGAAACTAGCAAGATTCACGAGCATCGATTTTACAAGTCTTCGAAGAGTATACGAGAGAAAGATAAAACTTTTTCTCTCAAAACTGTGCGAAAACTTGTATTCCGGCTCAAAACAACGGGATACATCATTTTAGATCGAAACTAGCAAGATTCACGAGCATCGATTTTACAAGTCTTCGAAGAGTATACGAGAGAAAGATAAAACTTTTTCTCTCAGAACTGTGCGAAAACTTGTATTCTGGCTCAAAACAACGGGATACATCGTTTTAGATCGAAACTAGCAAGATTCACGAGCATCGATTTTACAAGTCTTCGAAGAGTATACGAGAGAAAGATAAAACTTTTTCTCTCAGAACTGTGCGAAAACTTGTATTCCGGCTCAAAACAACGGTATACATCGTTATAGATCGAAACTAGCAAGATTCACGAGCATCGATTTTACAAGTCCTCGAGGAGTACACGAGAGAACGGTGTAAACTTTTTTTCTCAGAACTGTGCGAAAACTTGTATTTCGGCTCAAAACAACGGGATACATCGTTTTAGATCGAAACTAGCAAGATTTACGAGCATCGATTTTACAAGTCCTCGAAGAGTACACGAGAGAACGGTGTAAACTTTTTCTCTCAGAACTGTGCGAAAACTTGTATTCCGGCTCAAAACAACGGGATACATCGTTTTAGATCGAAACTAGCAAGATTCACGAGCATCAATTTTACAAGACCTCGAAGAGTACACGAGAGAAAGGTGCAAACTTTTTCTCTCAGCACTGTGCGAAAACTTGTTTTCTGGCTCAAAACAACGGGATACATCGTTTTAGGTTGAAACTAGCAAGATTCACGAGCATCGATTTTACAAATCGTCGAAGTGTAGACGAGAGAAAGGTGTAAACTTTCTCTCTCAGAACTGCGCGAAAACTTGTATTCCGGCTCAAAACAACGGGATACATCATTTTAGTTCGAAACTAGCAAGATTCACGAGCATCGATTTTACAAGTCGTCGAAGAGTAGACGAGAGAATGGTGCAAACTTTTTCTCTCAGAACTGTGCGAAAACTTGTATTCCGGCTCAAAACAACGGGATACATCGTTTTAGGTCGAAACTAGCAAGATTCACGAGCATCAATTTTACAAGTCGTCGAAGAGTAGACGAGAGAAAGGTGTAAACTTTTTCTCTCAGAACTGCGCGAAAAGTTGTATTCCGGCTCAAAACAACGGGATACATCGTTTTAGATCGAAACTAGCAAGATTCACGAGCATCGATTTTACAAGTCCTCGAAGAGTACACGAGAGAACGGTGTAAACTTTTTCTCTCAGAACTGTGCGAAAACTTGTATTCCGGCTCAAAACAACGGGATACATCGTTTTAGGTCGAAACTAGCAAGATTCACGAGCATCGATTTTACAAGTCTTCGAAGAGTATACGAGAGAAAGATAAAACTTTTTCTCTCAGAACTGTGCGAAAACTTGTATTCCGGCTCAAAACAACGGGATACATCGTTTTAGATCGAAACTAGCAAGATTCACGAGCATCGATTTTACAAGTCCTCGAAGAGTACACGAGAGAACGGTGTAAACTTTTTCTCTCAGAACTGTGCGAAAACTTGTATTCCGGCTCAAAACAACGGGATACATCGTTTTAGATCGAAACTAGCAAGATTCACGAGCATCGATTTTACAAGTCTTCGAAGAGTATACGAGAGAAAGATAAAACTTTTTCTCTCAGAACTGTGCGAAAACTTGTATTCCGGCTCAAAACAACGGGATACATCGTTTTAGGTCGAAACTAGCAAGATTCACGAGCATCGATTTTACAAGTCTTCGAAGAGTATACGAGAGAAAGATAAAACTTTTTCTCTCAGAACTGTGCGAAAACTTGTATTCCGGCTCAAAACAACGGGATACATCGTTTTAGATCGAAACTAGCAAGATTCACGAGCATCGATTTTACAAGTCCTCGAAGAGTACACGAGAGAACGGTGTAAACTTTTTCTCTCAGAACTGTGCGAAAACTTGTATTCCGGCTCAAAACAACGGGATACATCGTTTTAGATCGAAACTAGCAAGATTCACGAGCATCGATTTTACAAGTCTTCGAAGAGTATACGAGAGAAAGATAAAACTTTTTCTCTCAGAACTGTGCGAAAACTTGTATTCCGGCTCAAAACAACGGGATACATCGTTTTAGATCGAAACTAGCAAGATTCACGAGCATCGATTTTACAAGTCTTCGAAGAGTATACGAGAGAAAGATAAAACTTTTTCTCTCAGAACTGTGCGAAAACTTGTATTCCGGCTCAAAACAACGGGATACATCGTTTTAGGTCGAAACTAGCAAGATTCACGAGCATCGATTTTACAAGTCTTCGAAGAGTATACGAGAGAAAGATTAAACTTTTTCTTTCAGAACTGTGCGAAAACTTGTATTCCGGCTCAGAACAACGGGATACATCGTTTTAGATCGAAACTAGCAACATTCACGAGCATCGATTTTACAAGTCCTCGAAGAGTACACGAGAGAACGATGTAAACTTTTTCTCTCAGAACTGTGCGAAAACTTGTATTCCGGCTCAAAACAACGGGATACATCGTTTTAGGTCGAAACTAGCAAGATTCACGAGCATCGATTTTACAAGTCTTCGAAGAGTATACGAGAGAAAGATAAAGCTTTTTCTCTCATAACTGTGCGAAAACTTGTACACCGGCTCAAAACAACGGGATACATCGTTTTAGATCGAAACTAGCAAGATTCACGAGCATCGATTTTACAAGTCCTCGAAGAGTACACGAGAGAACGGTGTAAACTTTTTCTCTCACAACTGTGCGAAAACTTGTATTCCGGCTCAAAACAACGGGATACATCGTTTTAGATCGAAACTAGCAAGATTCACGAGCATCGATTTTACAAGTCTTCGAAGAGTATACGAGAGAAAGATTAAACTTTTTCTCTCAGAACTGTGCGAAAACTTGTATTCCGGCTCAGAACAACGGGATACATCGTTTTAGATCGAAACTAGCAACATTCACGAGCATCGATTTTACAAGTCCTCGAAGAGTACACGAGAGAACGATGTAAACTTTTTCTCTCAGAACTGTGCGAAAACTTGTATTCCGGCTGAAAACAACGGGATACATCGTTTTAGATCGAAACTAGCAAGATTCACGAGCATCGATTTTACAAGTCTTCGAAGAGTATACGAGAGAAAGATAAAGCTTTTTCTCTCATAACTGTGCGAAAACTTGTACACCGGCTCAAAACAACGGGATACATCGTTTTAGATCGAAACTAGCAAGATTCACGAGCATCGATTTTACAAGTCGTCGAATAGTAGACGAGAGAATGGTGCAAACTTTTTCTCTCAGAACTGTGCGAAAACTTGTATTCCGGCTCAAAACAACGGGATACATCGTTTTAGGTCGAAACTAGCAAGATTCACGAGCATCGATTTTACAAGTCTTCGAAGAGTATACGAGAGAAAGATTAAACTTTTTCTCTCAGAACTGTGCGAAAACTTGTATTCCGGCTCAGAACAACGGGATACATCGTTTTAGATCGAAACTAGCAACATTCACGAGCATCGATTTTACAAGTCCTCGAAGAGTACACGAGAGAACGATGTAAACTTTTTCTCTCAGAACTGTGCGAAAACTTGTATTCCGGCTCAAAACAACGGGATACATCGTTTTAGGTCGAAACTAGCAAGATTCACGAGCATCGATTTTACAAGTCTTCGAAGAGTATACGAGAGAAAGATTAAACTTTTTCTCTCAGAACTGTGCGAAAACTTGTATTCCGGCTCAAAACAACGGGATACATCGTTTTAGATTGAAACTAGCAAGATTCACGAGCATCGATTTTACAAGTCCTCGAAGAGTACACGAGAGAACGGTGTAAACTTTTTCTCTCAGAACTGTGCGAAAACTTGTATTCCGGCTGAAAACAACGGGATACATCGTTTTAGATCGAAACTAGCAAGATTCACGAGCATCGATTTTACAAGTCTTCGAAGAGTATACGAGAGAAAGATAAAACTTTTTCTCTCAAAACTGTGCGAAAACTTGTATTCCGGCTCAAAACAACGGGATACATCATTTTAGATCGAAACTAGCAAGATTCACGAGCATCGATTTTACAAGTCTTCGAAGAGTATACGAGAGAAAGATAAAACTTTTTCTCTCAGAACTGTGCGAAAACTTGTATTCTGGCTCAAAACAACGGGATACATCGTTTTAGATCGAAACTAGCAAGATTCACGAGCATCGATTTTACAAGTCTTCGAAGAGTATACGAGAGAAAGATAAAACTTTTTCTCTCAGAACTGTGCGAAAACTTGTATTCCGGCTCAAAACAACGGTATACATCGTTATAGATCGAAACTAGCAAGATTCACGAGCATCGATTTTACAAGTCCTCGAGGAGTACACGAGAGAACGGTGTAAACTTTTTTTCTCAGAACTGTGCGAAAACTTGTATTCCGGCTCAAAACAACGGGATACATCGTTTTAGATCGAAACTAGCAAGATTCACGAGCATCGATTTTACAAGTCTTCGAAGAGTATACGAGAGAAAGATAAAACTTTTTCTCTCAGAACTGTGCGAAAACTTGTATTCCGGCTCAAAACAACGGGATACATCGTTTTAGATCGAAACTAGCAAGATTCACGAGCATCGATTTTACAAGTCCTCGAAGAGTATACGAGAGAAAGATAAAACTTTTTCTCTCAGAACTGTGCGAAAACTTGTATTTCGGCTCAAAACAACGGGATACATCGTTTTAGATCGAAACTAGCAAGATTTACGAGCATCGATTTTACAAGTCCTCGAAGAGTACACGAGAGAACGGTGTAAACTTTTTCTCTCAGAACTGTGCGAAAACTTGTATTCCGGCTCAAAACAACGGGATACATCGTTTTAGATCGAAACTAGCAAGATTCACGAGCATCAATTTTACAAGACCTCGAAGAGTACACGAGAGAAAGGTGCAAACTTTTTCTCTCAGCACTGTGCGAAAACTTGTTTTCTGGCTCAAAACAACGGGATACATCGTTTTAGGTTGAAACTAGCAAGATTCACGAGCATCGATTTTACAAATCGTCGAAGTGTAGACGAGAGAAAGGTGTAAACTTTCTCTCTCAGAACTGCGCGAAAACTTGTATTCCGGCTCAAAACAACGGGATACATCATTTTAGTTCGAAACTAGCAAGATTCACGAGCATCGATTTTACAAGTCGTCGAAGAGTAGACGAGAGAATGGTGCAAACTTTTTCTCTCAGAACTGTGCGAAAACTTGTATTCCGGCTCAAAACAACGGGATACATCGTTTTAGGTCGAAACTAGCAAGATTCACGAGCATCAATTTTACAAGTCGTCGAAGAGTAGACGAGAGAAAGGTGTAAACTTTTTCTCTCAGAACTGCGCGAAAAGTTGTATTCCGGCTCAAAACAACGGGATACATCGTTTTAGATCGAAACTAGCAAGATTCACGAGCATCGATTTTACAAGTCCTCGAAGAGTACACGAGAGAACGGTGTAAACTTTTTCTCTCAGAACTGTGCGAAAACTTGTATTCCGGCTCAAAACAACGGGATACATCGTTTTAGGTCGAAACTAGCAAGATTCACGAGCATCGATTTTACAAGTCTTCGAAGAGTATACGAGAGAAAGATAAAACTTTTTCTCTCAGAACTGTGCGAAAACTTGTATTCCGGCTCAAAACAACGGGATACATCGTTTTAGATCGAAACTAGCAAGATTCACGAGCATCGATTTTACAAGTCCTCGAAGAGTACACGAGAGAACGGTGTAAACTTTTTCTCTCAGAACTGTGCGAAAACTTGTATTCCGGCTCAAAACAACGGGATACATCGTTTTAGATCGAAACTAGCAAGATTCACGAGCATCGATTTTACAAGTCTTCGAAGAGTATACGAGAGAAAGATAAAACTTTTTCTCTCAGAACTGTTCGAAAACTTGTATTCCGGCTCAAAACAACGGGATACATCGTTTTAGGTCGAAACTAGCAAGATTCACGAGCATCGATTTTACAAGTCTTCGAAGAGTATACGAGAGAAAGATAAAACTTTTTCTCTCAGAACTGTGCGAAAACTTGTATTCCGGCTCAAAACAACGGGATACATCGTTTTAGATCGAAACTAGCAAGATTCACGAGCATCGATTTTACAAGTCCTCGAAGAGTACACGAGAGAACGGTGTAAACTTTTTCTCTCAGAACTGTGCGAAAACTTGTATTCCGGCTCAAAACAACGGGATACATCGTTTTAGATCGAAACTAGCAAGATTCACGAGCATCGATTTTACAAGTCTTCGAAGAGTATACGAGAGAAAGATAAAACTTTTTCTCTCAGAACTGTGCGAAAACTTGTATTCCGGCTCAAAACAACGGGATACATCGTTTTAGATCGAAACTAGCAAGATTCACGAGCATCGATTTTACAAGTCTTCGAAGAGTATACGAGAGAAAGATAAAACTTTTTCTCTCAGAACTGTGCGAAAACTTGTATTCCGGCTCAAAACAACGGGATACATCGTTTTAGATCGAAACTAGCAAGATTCACGAGCATCGATTTTACAAGGCCTCGAAGAGTACACGAGAGAACGGTGTAAACTTTTTCTCTCAGAACTGTGCGAAAACTTGTATTCCGGCTCAAAACAACGGGATACATCGTTTTAGATCGAAACTAGCAAGATTCACGAGCATCGATTTTACAAGTCTTCGAAGAGTATACGAGAGAAAGATAAAACTTTTTCTCTCAGAACTGTGCGAAAACTTGTATTCCGGCTCAAAACAACGGGATATATCGTTTTAGATCGAAACTAGCAAGATTCACGAGCATCGATTTTACAAGTCTTCGAAGAGTATACGAGAGAAAGATAAAGCTTTTTCTCTCATAACTGTGCGAAAACTTGTACACCGGCTCAAAACAACGGGATACATCGTTTTAGATCGAAACTAGCAAGATTCACGAGCATCGATTTTACAAGTCCTCGAAGAGTACACGAGAGAACGGTGTAAACTTTTTCTCTCACAACTGTGCGAAAACTTGTATTCCGGCTCAAAACAACGGGATACATCGTTTTAGATCGAAACTAGCAAGATTCACGAGCATCGATTTTACAAGTCCTCGAAGAGTACACGAGAGAACGGTGTAAACTTTTTCTCTCAGAATTGTGCGAAAACTTGTATTCCGGCTCAAAACAACGGGATACATCGTTTTAGATCGAAACTAGCAAGATTCACGAGCATCGATTTTACAAGTCTTCGAAGAGTATACGAGAGAAAGATAAAACTTTTTCTCTCAAAACTGTGCGAAAACTTCTATTCCGGCTCAAAACAACGGGATACATCATTTTAGTTCGAAACTAGCAAGATTCACGAGCATCGATTTTACAAGTCGTCGAAGAGTAGACGAGAGAATGGTGCAAACTTTTTCTCTCAGAACTGTGCGAAAACTTGTATTCCGGCTCAAAACAAAGGTATACATCGTTATAGATCGAAACTAGCAAGATTCACGAGCATCGATTTTACAAGTCCTCGAGGAGTACACGAGAGAACGGTGTAAACTTTTTTTCTCAGAACTGTGCGAAAACTTGTATTCCGGCTCAAAACAACGGGATACATCGTTTTAGATCGAAACTAGCAGGATTCACGAGCATCGATTTTACAAGTCTTCGAAGAGTATACGAGAGAAAGATAAAACTTTTTCTCTCAGAACTGTGCGAAAACTTGTATTCCGGCTCAAAACAACGGGATACATCGTTTTAGATCGAAACTAGCAAGATTCACGAGCATCGATTTTACAAGTCCTCGAAGAGTTTACGAGAGAAAGATAAAACTTTTTCTCTCAGAACTGTGCGAAAACTTGTATTTCGGCTCAAAACAACGGGATACATCGTTTTAGATCGAAACTAGCAAGATTTACGAGCATCGATTTTACAAGTCCTCGAAGAGTACACGAGAGAACGGTGTAAACTTTTTCTCTCAGAACTGTGCGAAAACTTGTATTCCGGCTCAAAACAACGGGATACATCGTTTTAGATCGAAACTAGCAAGATTCACGAGCATCGATTTTACAAGACCTCGAAGAGTACACGAGAGAAAGGTGCAAACTTTTTCTCTCAGCACTGTGCGAAAACTTGTTTTCTGGCTCAAAACAACGGGATACATCGTTTTAGGTTGAAACTAGCAAGATTCACGAGCATCGATTTTACAAATCGTCGAAGTGTAGACGAGAGAAAGGTGTAAACTTTCTCTCTCAGAACTGCGCGAAAACTTGTATTCCGGCTCAAAACAACGGGATACATCATTTTAGTTCGAAACTAGCAAGATTCACGAGCATCGATTTTACAAGTCGTCGAAGAGTAGACGAGAGAATGGTGCAAACTTTTTCTCTCAGAACTGTGCGAAAACTTGTATTCCGGCTCAAAACAACGGGATACATCGTTTTAGGTCGAAACTAGCAAGATTCACGAGCATCAATTTTACAAGTCGTCGAAGAGTAGACGAGAGAAAGGTGTAAACTTTTTCTCTCAGAACTGCGCGAAAAGTTGTATTCCGGCTCAAAACAACGGGATACATCGTTTTAGATCGAAACTAGCAAGATTCACGAGCATCGATTTTACAAGTCCTCGAAGAGTACACGAGAGAACGGTGTAAACTTTTTCTCTCAGAACTGTGCGAAAACTTGTATTCCGGTTTAAAACAACGGGATACATCGTTTTAGATCGAAACTAGCAAGATTCACGAGCATCGATTTTACAAGTCTTCGAAGAGTATACGAGAGAAAGATAAAACTTTTTCTCTCAGAACTGTGCGAAAACTTGTATTCCGGCTCAAAACAACGGGATACATCGTTTTAGATCGAAACTAGCAAGATTCACGAGCATCGATTTTATAAGACCTCGAAGAGTACACGAGAGAACGGTGTAAACTTTTTCTCTCAGAACTGTGCGAAAATTTGTATTCCGGCTCAAAACAACGGGATACATCGTTTTAGATCGAAACTAGCAAGATTCACGAGCATCGATTTTATAAGACCTCGAAGAGTACACGAGAGAACGGTGTAAACTTTTTCTCTCAGAACTGTGCGAAAACTTGTATTCCGGCTCAAAACAACGGGATACATCGTTTTGATCGAAACTAGCAAGATTCACGAGCATCGATTTTACAAGTCTTCGAAGAGTATACGAGAGAAAGATAAAACTTTTTCTCTCAGAACTGTGCGAAAACTTGTATTCCGGCTCAAAACAACGGGATACATCGTTTTAGATCAAAACTAGCAAGATTCACGAGCATCGATTTTACAAGTCCTCGAAGAGTACACGAGAGAACGGTGTAAACTTTTTCTCAGAACTGTGCGAAAACTTGTATTCCGGCTCAAAACAACGGGATACATCGTTTTAGATCGAAACTAGCAAGATTCACGAGCATCGATTTTACAAGTCTTCGAAGAGTATACAAGAGAAAGATAAAACTTTTTCTCTCAGAACTGTGCGAAAACTTGTATTCCGGATCAAAACAACGGGATACTTCGTTTTAGATCGAAACTAGCAAGATTCACGAGCATCGATTTTACAAGTCCTCGAAGAGTATACGAGAGAAAGATAAAACTTTTTCTCTCAGAACTATGCGAAAACTTGTATTCCGGCTCAAAACAACGGGATACATCGTTTTAGATCGAAACTAGCAAGATTCACGAGCATCGATTTTACAAGTCCTCGAAGAGTACACGAGAGAACTGTGTAAACTTTTTCTCTCAGAACTGTGCGAAAACTTGTATTCCGGCTCAAAACAACGGGATACATCGTTTTAGATCGAAACTAGCAAGATTCACGAGCATCGATTTTACAAGTCTTCGAAGAGTATACAAGAGAAAGATAAAACTTTTTCTCTCAGAACTGTGCGAAAACTTGTATTCCGGCTCAAAACAACGGGATACATCGTTTTAGATCGAAACTAGCAAGATTCACGAGCATCGATTTTACAAGTCCTCGAAGAGTATACGAGAGAAAGATAAAACTTTTTCTCTCAGAACTGTGCGAAAACTTGTATTCCGGCTCAAAACAACGGGATATATCGTTTTAGATCGAAACTAGCAAGATTCACGAGCATCGATTTTACAAGTCCTCGAAGAGTACACGAGAGAACGGTGTAAACTTTTTCTCTCAGAACTGTGCGAAAACTTGTATTCCGGCTCAAAACAACGGGATACATCGTTTTAGATCGAAACTAGCAAGATTCACGAGCATCGATTTTACAAGTCGTCGAAGAGTAGACGAAAGGTGCAAACTTTTTCTCTCAGAACTGCGCGAAAACTTGTATTCCGGCTCAAAACAACGGGATACATCGTTTTAGATCGAAACTAGCAAGATTCACGAGCATCGATTTTACAAGTCTTCGAAGAGTATACGAGAGAAAGATAAAACTTTTTCTCTCAGAACTGTGCGAAAACTTGTATTCCGGCTCAAAACAACGGGATACATCGTTTTAGATCGAAACTAGCAAGATTCACGAGCATCGATTTTACAAGTCCTCGAAGAGTACACGAGAGAACGGTGTAAACTTTTTCTCTCAGAACTGCGCGAAAACTTGTATTCCGGCTCAAAACAACGGGATACATCGTTTTAGATCGAAACTAGCAAGATTCACGAGCATCGATTTTACAAGTGTTCGAAGAGTATACGAGAGAAAGATAAAACTTTTTCTCTCAGAACTGTGCGAAAACTTGTATTCCGGCTCAAAACAACGGGATACATCGTTTTAGATCGAAACTAGCAAGATTCACGAGCATCGATTTTACAAGTCTTCGAAGAGTATACGAGAGAAAGATAAAACTTTTTCTCTCAGAACTGTGCGAAAACTTGTATTCCGGCTCAAAACAACGGGATACATTGTTTTAGATCGAAACTAGCAAGATTCACGAGCATCGATTTTACAAGTCCTCGAAGAGTACACGAGAGAACTGTGTAAACTTTTTCTCTCAGAACTGTGCGAAAACTTGTATTCCGGCTCAAAACAACGGGATACATCGTTTTAGATCGAAACTAGCAAGATTTCACGAGCATCGATTTTACAAGTCTTCGAAGAGTATACAAGAGAAAGATAAAACTTTTTCTCTCAGAACTGTGCGAAAATTTGTATTCCGGCTCAAAACAACGGGATACATCGTTTTAGATCGAAACTAGCAAGATTCACGAGCATCGATTTTACAAGTCTTCGAAGAGTATACGAGAGAAAGATAAAACTTTTTCTCTCAGAACTGTGCGAAAACTTGTATTCCGGCTCAAAACAACGGGATACATCGTTTTAGATCGAAACTAGCAAGATTCACGAGCATCGATTTTACAAGTCTTCGAAGAGTATACGAGAGAAAGATAAAACTTTTTCTCTCAGAACTGTGCGAAAACTTGTATTCCGGCTCAAAACAACGGGATACATCGTTTTAGATCGAAACTAGCAAGATTCACGAGCATCGATTTTACAAGTCCTCGAAGAGTATACGAGAGAAAGATAAAACTTTTTCTCTCAGAACTGTGCGAAAACTTGTATTCGGCTCAAAACAACGGGATACATCGTTTTAGATCGAAACTAGCAAGATTCACGAGCATCGATTTTTCAAGTCTTCGAAGAGTATACGAGAGAAAGATAAAACTTTTTCTCTCAGAACTGTGCGAAAACTTGTATTCCGGCTCAAAACAACGGGATACATCGTTTTAGATCGAAACTAGCAAGATTCACGAGCATCGATTTTACAAGTCTTCGAAGAGTATACAAGAGAAAGATAAAACTTTTTCTCTCAGAACTGTGCGAAAACTTGTATTCCGGCTCAAAACAACGGGATACATCGTTTTAGATCGAAACTAGCAAGATTCACGAGCATCGATTTTAGAAGTCCTCGAAGAGTACACGAGAGAAAGATAAAACTTTTTCTCTCAGAACTGTGCGAAAACTTGTATTCCGGCTCAAAACAACGGGATACATTGTTTTAGATCGAAACTAGCAAGATTCACGAGCATCGATTTTACAAGTCTTCGAAGAGTATACGAGAGAAAGATAAAACTTTTTCTCTCAGAACTGTGCGAAAACTTGTATTCCGGCTCAAAACAACGGGATACATCGTTTTAGATCGAAACTAGCAAGATTCACGAGCATCGATTTTACAAGTCTTCGAAGAGTATACGAGAGAAAGATAAAACTTTTTCTCTCAGAACTGTGCGAAAACTTGTATTCCGGCTCAAAACAACGGGATACATCGTTTTAGATCGAAACTAGCAAGATTCACGAGCATCGATTTTACAAGTCTTCGAAGAGTATACGAGAGAAAGATAAAACTTTTTCTCTCAGAACTGTGCGAAAACTTGTATTCCGGCTCAAAACAACGGGATACATCGTTTTAGATCAAAACTAGCAAGATTCACGAGCATCGATTTTAAAAGTCTTTGAAGAGTATACGAGAGAAAGATAAAACTTTTTCTCTCAGAACTGTGCGAAAACTTGTATTCCGGCTCAAAACAACGGGATACATCGTTTTAGATCAAAACTAGCAAGATTCACGAGCATCGATTTTACAAGTCTTCGAAGAGTATACGAGAGAACGGTGTAAACTTTTTCTCTCAGAACTGTGCGAAAACTTGTATTCCGGCTCAAAACAACGGGATACATCGTTTTAGATCGAAACTAGCAAGATTCACGAGCATCGATTTTACAAGTCTTCGAAGAGTATACGAAAGAAAGGTGTAAACTTTTTCTCTCAGAACTGCGCGAAAACTTGTATTCCGGCTCAAAACAACGGGATACATCGTTTTAGATCGAAACTAGCAAGATTCACGAGCATCGATTTTACAAGTCGTCGAAGAGTATACGAGAGAAAGATAAAACGTTTTCTCTCAGAACTGTGCGAAAACTTGTATTCCGGCTCAAAACAACGGGATACATCGTTTTAGATCGAAACTAGCAAGATTCACGAGCATCGATTTTACAAGTCTTCGAAGAGTATACGAGAGAAAGATAAAACTTTTTCTCTCAGAACTGTGCGAAAACTTGTATTCCGGCTCAAAACAACGGGATACATCGTTTTAGATCGAAACTAGCAAGATTCACGAGCATCGATTTTACAAGTCCTCGAAGAGTACACGAGAGAACGGTGTAAACTTTTTCTCTCAGAACTGCGCGAAAACTTGTATTCCGGCTCAAAACAACGGGATACATCGTTTTAGATCGAAACTAGCAAGATTCACGAGCATCGATTTTACAAGTGTTCGAACAGTATACGAGAGAAAGATAAAACTTTTTCTCTCAGAACTGTGCGAAAACTTGTATTCCGGCTCAAAACAACGGGATACATCGTTTTAGATCGAAACTAGCAAGATTCACGAGCATCGATTTTACAAGTCTTCGAAGAGTATACGAGAGAAAGATAAAACTTTTTCTCTCAGAACTGTGCGAAAACTTGTATTCCGGCTCAAAACAACGGGATACATCGTTTTAGATCGAAACTAGCAAGATTCACGAGCATCGATTTTACAAGTCTTCGAAGAGTATACGAGAGAAAGATAAAACTTTTTCTCTCAGAACTGTGCGAAAACTTGTATTCCGTCTCAAAACAACGGGATACATCGTTTTAGATCGAAACTAGCAAGATTCACGAGCATCGATTTTACAAGTCTTCGAAGAGTATACGAGAGAAAGATAAAACTTTTTCTCTCAGAACTGTGCGAAAACTTGTATTCCGGCTCAAAACAACGGGATACATTGTTTTAGATCGAAACTAACAAGATTCACGAGCATCGATTTTACAAGTCCTCGAAGAGTACACGAGAGAACTGTGTAAACTTTTTCTCTCAGAACTGTGCGAAAACTTGTATTCCGGCTCAAAACAACGGGATACATCGTTTTAGATCGAAACTAGCAAGATTCACGAGCATCGATTTTACAAGTCTTCGAAGAGTATACAAGAGAAAGATAAAACTTTTTCTCTCAGAACTGTGCGAAAACTTGTATTCCGGCTCAAAACAACGGGATACATCGTTTTAGATCGAAACTAGCAAGATTCACGAGCATCGATTTTACAAGTCTTCGAAGAGTATACGAGAGAAAGATAAAACTTTTTCTCTCAGAACTGTGCGAAAACTTGTATTCCGGCTCAAAACAACGGGATACATCGTTTTAGATCAAAACTAGCAAGATTCACGAGCATCGATTTTACAAGTCCTCGAAGAGTACACGAGAGAACGGTGTAAACTTTTTCTCTCAGAACTGTGCGAAAACTTGTATTCCGGCTCAAAACAACGGGATACATCGTTTTAGATCGAAACTAGCAAGATTCACGAGCATCGATTTTACAAGTCTTCGAAGAGTATACGAGAGAAAGATAAAACTTTTTCTCTCAGAACTGTGCGAAAACTTGTATTCCGGCTCAAAACAACGGGATACATCGTTTTAGATCGAAACTAGCAAGATTCACGAGCATCGATTTTACAAGTCCTCGAAGAGTATACGAGAGAAAGATAAAACTTTTTCTCTCAGAACTGTGCGAAAACTTGTATTCCGGCTCAAAACAACGGGATACATCGTTTTAGATCGAAACTAGCAAGATTCACGAGCATCGATTTTAGAAGTCCTCGAAGAGTACACGAGAGAAAGATAAATCTTTTTCTCTCAGAACTGTGCGAAAACTTGTATTCCGGCTCAAAACAACGGGATACATCGTTTTAGATCGAAACTAGCAAGATTCACGAGCATCGATTTTACAAGTCTTCGAAGAGTATACGAGAGAAAGATAAAACTTTTTCTCTCAGAACTGTGCGAAAACTTGTATTTCGACTCAAAACAACGGGATACATCGTTTTAGATCGAAACTAGCAAGATTCACGAGCATCGATTTTACAAGTCTTCGAAGAGTATACGAGAGAAAGATAAAACTTTTTCTCTCAGAACTGTGCGAAAACTTGTATTCCGGCTCAAAACAACGGGATACATTGTTTTAGATCGAAACTAGCAAGATTCACGAGCATCGATTTTAAAAGTCTTTGAAGAGTATACGAGAGAAAGATAAAACTTTTTCTCTCAGAACTGTGCGAAAACTTGTATTCCGGCTCAAAACAACGGGATACATCGTTTTAGATCGAAACTAGCAAGATTCACGAGCATCGATTTTACAAGTCTTCGAAGAGTATACGAGAGAAAGATAAAACTTTTTCTCTCAGAACTGTGCGAAAACTTGTATTCCGGCTCAAAACAACGGGATACATCGTTTTAGATCGAAACTAGCAAGATTCACGAGCATCGATTTTACAAGTCTTCGAAGAGTATACGAGAGAAAGATAAAACTTTTTCTCTCAGAACTGTGCGAAAACTTGTATTCCGGCTCAAAACAACGGGATACATCGTTTTAGATCGAAACTAGCAAGATTCACGAGCATCGATTTTACAAGTCCTCGAAGAGTATACGAGAGAAAGATAAAACTTTTTCTCTCAGAACTGTGCGAAAACTTGTATTCCGGCTCAAAACAACGGGATACATCGTTTTAGATCGAAACTAGCAAGATTCACGAGCATCGATTTTTCAAGTCTTCGAAGAGTATACGAGAGAAAGATAAAACTTTTTCTCTCAGAACTGTGCGAAAACTTGTATTCCGGCTCAAAACAACGGGATACATCGTTTTAGATCGAAACTAGCAAGATTCACGAGTATCGATTTTACAAGTCTTCGAAGAGTATACAAGAGAAAGATAAAACTTTTTCTCTCAGAACTGTGCGAAAACTTGTATTCCGGCTCAAAACAACGGGATACATCGTTTTAGATCGAAACTAGCAAGATTCACGAGCATCGATTTTAGAAGTCCTCGAAGAGTACACGAGAGAAAGATAAATCTTTTTCTCTCAGAACTGTGCGAAAACTTGTATTCCGGCTCAAAACAACGGGATACATCGTTTTAGATCGAAACTAGCAAGATTCACGAGCATCGATTTTACAAGTCTTCGAAGAGTATACGAGAGAAAGATAAAACTTTTTCTCTCAGAACTGTGCGAAAACTTGTATTTCGACTCAAAACAACGGGATACATCGTTTTAGATCGAAACTAGCAAGATTCACGAGCATCGATTTTACAAGTCTTCGAAGAGTATACGAGAGAAAGATAAAACTTTTTCTCTCAGAACTGTGCGAAAACTTGTATTCCGGCTCAAAACAACGGGATACATTGTTTTAGATCGAAACTAGCAAGATTCACGAGCATCGATTTTAAAAGTCTTTGAAGAGTATACGAGAGAAAGATAAAACTTTTTCTCTCAGAACTGTGCGAAAACTTGTATTCCGGCTCAAAACAACGGGATACATCGTTTTAGATCAAAACTAGCAAGATTCACGAGCATCGATTTTACAAGTCTTCGAAGAGTATACGAGAGAAAGATAAAACTTTTTCTCTCAGAACTGTGCGAAAACTTGTATTCCGGCTCAAAACAACGGGATACATCGTTTTAGATCGAAACTAGCAAGATTCACGAGCATCGATTTTACAAGTCTTCGAAGAGTATACGAGAGAAAGATAAAACTTTTTCTCTCAGAACTGTGCGAAAACTTGTATTCCGGCTCAAAACAACGGGATACATCGTTTTAGATCGAAACTAGCAAGATTCACGAGCATCGATTTTACAAGTCTTCGAAGAGTATACGAGAGAAAGATAAAACTTTTTCTCTCAGAACTGTGCGAAAACTTGTATTCCGGCTCAAAACAACGGGATACATCGTTTTAGATCGAAACTAGCAAGATTCACGAGCATCGATTTTACAAGTCCTCGAAGAGTATACGAGAGAAAGATAAAACTTTTTCTCTCAGAACTGTGCGAAAACTTGTATTCCGGCTCAAAACAACGGGATACATCGTTTTAGATCGAAACTAGCAAGATTCACGAGCATCGATTTTACAAGTCCTCGAAGAGTACACGAGAGAACGGTGTAAACTTTTTCTCTCAGAACTGTGCGAAAACTTGCATTCCGGCTCAAAACAACGGGATACATTGTTTTAGATCGAAACTAGCAAGATTCACGAGCATCGATTTTACAAGTCTTCGAAGAGTATACGAAAGAAAGGTGTAAACTTTTTCTCTCAGAACTGCGCGAAAACATGTATTCCGGCTCAAAACAACGGGATACATCATTTTAGTTCGAAACTAGCAAGATTCACGAGCATCGATTTTACAAGTCGTCGAAGAGTAGACGAGAGAATGGTGCAAACGTTTTCTCTCAGAACTGTGCGAAAACTTGTATTCCGGCTCAAAACAACGGGATACATCGTTTTAGGTCGAAACTAGCAAGATTCACGAGCATCGATTTTACAAGTCGTCGAAGAGTAGACGAGAGAAAGGTGTAAACTTTTTCTCTCAGAACTGCGCGAAAAGTTGTATTCCGGCTCAAAACAACGGGATACATCGTTTTATATCGAAACTAGCAAGATTCACGAGCATCGATTTTACAAGTCTTCGAAGAGTATACGAGAGAAAGATAAAACTTTTTCTCTCAGAACTGTGCGAAAACTTGTATTCCGGCTCAAAACAACGGGATACATTGTTTTAGGTCGAAACTAGCAAGATTCACGAGCATCGATTTTACAAGTCGTCGAAGAGTAGACGAAAGGTGCAAACTTTTTCTCTCAGAACTGCGCGAAAACTTGTATTCCGGCTCAAAACAACGGGATACATCGTTTTAGATCGAAACTAGCAAGATTCACGAGCATCGATTTTACAAGTCTTCGAAGAGTATACGAGAGAAAGATAAAACGTTTTCTCTCAGAACTGTGCGAAAACTTGTATTCCGGCTCAAAACAACGGGATACATCGTTTTAGATCGAAACTAGCAAGATTCACGAGCATCGATTTAACAAGTCTTCGAAGAGTATACGAGAGAAAGATAAAACTTTTTCTCTCAGAACTGTGCGAAAACTTGTATTCCGGCTCAAAACAACGGGATACATCGTTTTAGATCAAAACTAGCAAGATTCACGAGCATCGATTTTACAAGTCCTCGAAGAGTACACGAGAGAACGGTGTAAACTTTTTCTCTCAGAACTGTGCGAAAACTTGTATTCCGGCTCAAAACAACGGGATACATCGTTTTAGATCGAAACTAGCAAGATTCACGAGCATCGATTTTACAAGTCTTCGAAGAGTATACGAGAGAAAGATAAAACTTTTTCTCTCAGAACTGTGCGAAAACTTGTATTTCGGCTCAAAACAACGGGATACATCGTTTTAGATCGAAACTAGCAAGATTCACGAGCATCGATTTTAAAAGTCTTTGAAGAGTATACGAGAGAAAGATAAAACTTTTTCTCTCAGAACTGTGCGAAAACTTGTATTCCGGCTCAAAACAACGGGATACATCGTTCTAGATCGAAACTAGCAAGATTCACGAGCATCGATTTTACAAGTCTTCGAAGAGTATACGAGAGAAAGATAAAACTTTTTCTCTCAGAACTGTGCGAAAACTTGTATTCCGGCTCAAAACAACGGGATACATCGTTTTAGATCGAAACTAGCAAGATTCACGAGCATCGATTTTACAAGACCTCGAAGAGTACACGAGAGAACGGTGTAAACTTTTTCTCTCAGAACTGTGCGAAAACTTGTATTCCGGCTCAAAACAACGGGATACATCGTTTTAGATCGAAACTAGCAAGATTCACGAGCATCGATTTTACAAGTCTTCGAAGAGTATACGAGAGAAAGATAAAACTTTTTCTCTCAGAACTGTGCGAAAACTTGTATTTCGACTCAAAACAACGGGATACATCGTTTTAGATCGAAACTAGCAAGATTCACGAGCATCAATTTTAAAAGTCTTTGAAGAGTATACGAGAGAAAGATAAATCTTTTTCTCTCAGAACTGTGCGAAAACTTGTATTCCGGCTCAAAACAACGGGATACATCGTTTTAGATCGAAACTAGCAAGATTCACGAGCATCGATTTTACAAGTCTTCGAAGAGTATACGAGAGAAAGATAAAACTTTTTCTCTCAGAACTGTGCGAAAACTTGTATTCCGGCTCAAAACAACGGGATACATCGTTTTAGATCGAAACTAGCAAGATTCACGAGCATCGATTTTAAAAGTCTTTGAAGAGTATACGAGAGAAAGATAAAACTTTTTCTCTCAGAACTGTGCGAAAACTTGTATTCCGGCTCAAAACAACGGGATACATCGTTTTAGATCAAAACTAGCAAGATTCACGAGCATCGATTTTACAAGTCTTCGAAGAGTATACGAGAGAAAGATAAAACTTTTTCTCTCAGAACTGTGCGAAAACTTGTATTCCGGCTCAAAACAACGGGATACATCGTTTTAGATCGAAACTAGCAAGATTCACGAGCATCGATTTTACAAGTCTTCGAAGAGTATACGAGAGAAAGATAAAACTTTTTCTCTCAGAACTGTGCGAAAACTTGTATTCCGGCTCAAAACAACGGGATACATCGTTTTAGATCGAAACTAGCAAGATTCACGAGCATCGATTTTAAAAGTCTTTGAAGAGTATACGAGAGAAAGATAAAACTTTTTCTCTCAGAACTGTGCGAAAACTTGTATTCCGGCTCAAAACAACGGGATACATCGTTTTAGATCAAAACTAGCAAGATTCACGAGCATCGATTTTACAAGTCTTCGAAGAGTATACGAGAGAAAGATAAAACTTTTTCTCTCAGAACTGTGCGAAAACTTGTATTCCGGCTCAAAACAACGGGATACATCGTTTTAGATCGAAACTAGCAAGATTCACGAGCATCGATTTTACAAGTCTTCGAAGAGTATACGAGAGAAAGATAAAACTTTTTCTCTCAGAACTGTGCGAAAACTTGTATTCCGGCTCAAAACAACGGGATACATCGTTTTAGATCAAAACTAGCAAGATTCACGAGCATCGATTTTACAAGTCTTCGAAGAGTATACGAGAGAAAGATAAAACTTTTTCTCTCAGAACTGTGCGAAAACTTGTATTCCGGCTCAAAACAACGGGATACATCGTTTTAGATCAAAACTAGCAAGATTCACGAGCATCGATTTTACAAGTCTTCGAAGAGTATACGAGAGAAAGATAAAACTTTTTCTCTCAGAACTGTGCGAAAACTTGTATTCCGGCTCAAAACAACGGGATACATCGTTTTAGATCGAAACTAGCAAGATTCACGAGCATCGATTTTACAAGTCTTCGAAGAGTATACGAGAGAAAGATTAAACTTTTTCTCTCAGAACTGTGCGAAAACTTGTATTCCGGCTCAAAACAACGGGATACATCGTTTTAGATCGAAACTAGCAAGATTCACGAGCATCGATTTTAAAAGTCTTTGAAGAGTATACGAGAGAAAGATAAAACTTTTTCTCTCAGAACTGTGCGAAAACTTGTATTCCGGCTCGAAACAACGGGATACATCGTTTTAGATCAAAACTAGCAAGATTCACGAGCATCGATTTTACAAGTCTTCGAAGAGTATACGAGAGAAAGATAAAACTTTTTCTCTCAGAACTGTGCGAAAACTTGTATTCCGGCTCAAAACAACGGGATACATCGTTTTAGATCGAAACTAGCAAGATTCACGAGCATCGATTTTACAAGTCTTCGAAGAGTATACGAGAGAAAGATAAAACTTTTTCTCTCAGAACTGTGCGAAAACTTGTATTCCGGCTCAAAACAACGGGATACATCGTTTTAGATCGAAACTAGCAAGATTCACGAGCATCGATTTTACAAGTCTTCGAAGAATATACGAGAGAAAGATAAAACTTTTTCTCTCAGAACTGTGCGAAAACTTGTATTCCGGCTCAAAACAACGGGATACATCGTTTTAGATCGAAACTAGCAAGATTCACGAGCATCGATTTTTCAAGTCTTCGAAGAGTATACAAAAAAAAGATAAAACTTTTTCTCTCAGAACTGTGCGAAAACTTGTATTCCGGCTCAAAACAACGGGATACATCGTTTTAGATCGAAACTAGCAAGATTCACGAGCATCGATTTTACAAGTCTTCGAAGAGTATACGAGAGAAAGATGAAACTTTTTCTCTCAGTACTGTGCGAAAACTTGTATTCCGGCTCAAAACAACGGGATACATCGTTTTAGATCGAAACTAGCAAGATTCACGAGCATCGATTTTACAAGACCTCGAAGAGTACACGAGAGAACGGTGTAAACTTTTTCTCTCAGAACTGTGCGAAAACTTGTATTCCGGCTCAAAACAACGGGATACATCGTTTTAGATCGAAACTAGCAAGATTCACGAGCATCGATTTTACAAGTCTTCGAAGAGTATACGAGAGAAAGATAAAACTTTTTCTCTCAGAACTGTGCGAAAACTTGTATTTCGGCTCAAAACAACGGGATACATCGTTTTAGATCGAAACTAGCAAGATTCACGAGCATCGATTTTAAAAGTCTTTGAAGAGTATACGAGAGAAAGGTAAAACTTTTTCTCTCAGAACTGTGCGAAAACTTGTATTCCGGCTCAAAACAACGGGATACATCGTTTTAGATCGAAACTAGCAAGATTCACGAGCATCGATTTTACAAGTCTTCGAAGAGTATACGAGAGAAAGATAAAACTTTTTCTCTCAGAACTGTGCGAAAACTTGTATTCCGGCTCAAAACAACGGGATACATCGTTTTAGATCGAAACTAGCAAGATTCACGAGCATCGATTTTACAAGTCTTCGAAGAGTATACGAGAGAAAGATAAAACTTTTTCTCTCAGAACTGTGCGAAAACTTGTATTCCGGCTCAAAACAACGGGATACATCGTTTTAGATCGAAACTAGCAAGATTCACGAGCATCGATTTTAAAAGTCTTTGAAGAGTATACGAGAGAAAGATAAAACTTTTTCTCTCAGAACTGTGCGAAAACTTGTATTCCGGCTCAAAACAACGGGATACATCGTTTTAGATCGAAACTAGCAAGATTCACGAGCATCGATTTTACAAGTCTTCGAAGAGTATACGAGAGAAAGATAAAACGTTTTCTCTCAGAACTGTGCGAAAACTTGTATTCCGGCTCAAAACAACGGGATACATCGTTTTAGATCGAAACTAGCAAGATTCACGAGCATCGATTTTACAAGTCTTCGAAGAGTATACGAGAGAAAGATAAAACTTTTTCTCTCAGAACTGTGCGAAAACTTGTATTCCGGCTGAAAACAACGGGATACATCGTTTTAGATCGAAACTAGCAAGATTCACGAGCATCGATTTTACAAGTCTTCGAAGAGTATACGAGAGAAAGATAAAACTTTTTCTCTCAGAACTGTGCGAAAACTTGTATTCCGGCTCAAAACAACGGGATACATCGTTTTAGATCGAAACTAGCAAGATTCACGAGCATCGATTTTACAAGTCTTCGAAGAGTATACGAGAGAAAGATAAAACTTTCTCTCAGAACTGTGCGAAAACTTGTATTCCGGCTCAAAACAACGGGATACATCGTATTAGATCGAAACTAGCAAGATTCACGAGCATCGATTTTACAAGACCTCGAAGAGTACACGAGAGAACGGTGTAAACTTTTTCTCTCAGAACTGTGCGAAAACTTGTATTCCGGCTCAAAACAACGGGATACATCGTTTTAGATCGAAGCTAGCAAGATTCACGAGCATCGATTTTACAAGTCTTCGAAGAGTATACGAGAGAAAGATAAAACTTTTTCTCTTAGAACTGTGCGAAAACTTGTATTCCGACTCAAAACAACGGCATACATCGTTTTAGATCGAAACTAGCAAGATTCACGAGCATCGATTTTACAAGTCTTCGAAGAGTATACGAGAGAAAGATAAAACTTTTTCTCTCAGAACTGTGCGAAAACTTGCATTCCGGCTCAAAACAACGGAATACATTGTTTTAGATCGAAACTAGCAAGATTCACGAGCATCGATTTTACAAGTCTTCAAAGAGTATACGAGAGAAAGATAAAACTTTTTCTCTCAGAACTGTGCGAAAACTTGTATTCCGGCTCAAAACAACGGGATACATCGTTTTAGATCGAAACTAGCAAGATTCACGAGCATCGATTTTACAAGTCTTCGAAGAGTATACGAAAGAAAGGTGTAAACTTTTTCTCTCAGAACTGCGCGAAAACATGTATTCCGGCTCAAAACAACGGGATACACCATTTTAGTTCGAAACTAGCAAGATTCACGAGCATCGATTTTACAAGTCGTCGAAGAGTAGACGAGAGAATGGTGCAAACTTTTTCTCTCAGAACTGTGCGAAAAGTTGTATTCCGGCTCAAAACAACGGGATACATCGTTTTAGATCGAAACTAGCAAGATTCACGAGCATCGATTTTACAAGTCTTCGAAGAGTATACGAGAGAAAGATAAAACTTTTTCTCTCAGAACTGTGCGAAAACTTGTATTCCGGCTCAAAACAACGGGATACATCGTTTTAGATCGAAACTAGCAAGATTCACGAGCATCGATTTTACAAGTCTTCGAAGAGTATACGAGAGAAAGATAAAACTTTTTCTCTCAGAACTGTGCGAAAACTTGTATTCCGGCTCAAAACAACGGGATACATCGTTTTAGATCGAAACTAGCAAAATTCACGAGCATCGATTTTACAAGTCTTCGAAGAGTATACGAGAGAAAGATAAAACTTTCTCTCAGAACTGTGCGAAAACTTGTATTCCGGCTCAAAACAACGGGATACATCGTATTAGATCGAAACTAGCAAGATTCACGAGCATCGATTTTACAAGACCTCGAAGAGTACACGAGAGAACGGTGTAAACTTTTTCTCTCAGAACTGTGCGAAAACTTGTATTCCGGCTCAAAACAACGGGATACATCGTTTTAGATCGAAACTAGCAAGATTCACGAGCATCGATTTTACAAGTCTTCGAAGAGTATACGAGAGAAAGATAAAACTTTTTCTCTCAGAACAGTGCGAAAACTTGTATTCCGGCTCAAAACAACGGGATACATCGTTTGATCAAAACTAGCAAGATTCACGAGCATCGATTTTACAAGTCCTCGAAGAGTACACGAGAGAACGGTGTAAACTTTTTCTCTCAGAACTGTGCGAAAACTTGTATTCCGACTCAAAACAACGGGATACATCGTTTTAGATCGAAACTAGCAAGATTCACGAGCATCGATTTTACAAGTCTTCGAAGAGTATACGAGAGAAAGATAAAACTTTTTCTCTTAGAACTGTGCGAAAACTTGTATTCCGGCTCAAAACAACGGCATACATCGTTTTAGATCGAAACTAGCAAGATTCACGAGCATCGATTTTACAAGTCTTCAAAGAGTATACGAGAGAAAGATAAAACTTTTTCTCTCAGAACTGTGCGAAAACTTGTATTCCGGCTCAAAACAACGGGATACATCGTTTTAGATCGAAACTAGCAAGATTCACGAGCATCGATTTTACAAGTCCTCGAAGAGTATACGAGAGAAAGATAAAACTTTTTCTCTCAGAACTGTGCGAAAACTTGTATTCCGGCTCAAAACAACGGGATACATCGTTTTAGATCGAAACTAGCAAGATTCACGAGGATCGATTTCACAAGTCTTCGAAGAGTATACGAGAGAAACATAAAACTTTTTCTCTCAGAACTGTGCGAAAACTCGTATTCCGGCTCAAAACAACGGGATACATCGTTTTAGATCGAAACTAGCAAGATTCACGAGCATCGATTTTACAAGTCTTCGAAGAGTATACGAGAGAAAGATAAAACTTTTTCTCTCAGAACTGTGCGAAAACTTGTATTCCGGCTCAAAACAACGGGATACATCGTTTTAGATCGAAACTAGCAAGATTCACGAGCATCGATTTTTCAAGTCTTCGAAGAGTATACGAGAGAAAGATAAAACTTTTTCTCTCAGAACTGTGCGAAAACTTGTATTCCGGCTCAAAACAACGGGATACATCGTTTTAGATCGAAACTAGCAAGATTCACGAGCATCGATTTTACAAGTCTTCGAAGAGTATACGAGAGAAAGATAAAACTTTTTCTCTCAGAACTGTGCGAAAACTTGTATTCCGGCTCAAAACAACGGGATACATCGTTTTAGATCGAAACTAGCAAGATTCACGAGCATCGACTTTACAAGACCTCGAAGAGTACACGAGAGAAACGGTGTAAACTTTTTCTCTCAGAACTGTGCGAAAACTTGTATTCCGGCTCAAAACAACGGGATACATCGTTTTAGATCGAAACTAGCAAGATTCACGAGCATCGATTTTACAAGTCTTCGAAGAGTATACGAGAGAAAGATAAAACTTTTTCTCTCAGAACTGTGCGAAAACTTGTATTTCGGCTCAAAACAACGGGATACATCGTTTTAGATCGAAACTAGCAAGATTCACGAGCATCGATTTTAAAAGTCTTTGAAGAGTATACGAGAGAAAGATAAAACTTTTTCTCTCAGAACTGTGCGAAAACTTGTATTCCGGCTCAAAACAACGGGATACATCGTTTTAGATCGAAACTAGCAAGATTCACGAGCATCGATTTTAAAAGTCTTTGAAGAGTATACGAGAGAAAGATAAAACTTTTTCTCTCAGAACTGTGCGAAAACTTGTATTCCGGCTCAAAACAACGGGATACATCGTTTTAGATCGAAACTAGCAAGATTCACGAGCATCGATTTTACAAGTCTTCGAAGAGTATACGAGAGAAAGATAAAACGTTTTCTCTCAGAACTGTGCGAAAACTTGTATTCCGGCTCAAAACAACGGGATACATCGTTTTAGATCGAAACTAGCAAGATTCACGAGCATCGATTTTACAAGTCTTCGAAGAGTATACGAGAGAAAGATAAAACTTTTTCTCTCAGAACTGTGCGAAAACTTGTATTCCGGCTGAAAACAACGGGATACATCGTTTTAGATCGAAACTAGCAAGATTCACGAGCATCGATTTTACAAGTCTTCGAAGAGTATACGAGAGAAAGATAAAACTTTTTCTCTCAGAACTGTGCGAAAACTTGTATTCCGGCTCAAAACAACGGGATACATCGTTTTAGATCGAAACTAGCAAGATTCACGAGCATCGATTTTACAAGTCTTCGAAGAGTATACGAGAGAAAGATAAAACTTTCTCTCAGAACTGTGCGAAAACTTGTATTCCGGCTCAAAACAACGGGATACATCGTATTAGATCGAAACTAGCAAGATTCACGAGCATCGATTTTACAAGACCTCGAAGAGTACACGAGAGAACGGTGTAAACTTTTTCTCTCAGAACTGTGCGAAAACTTGTATTCCGGCTCAAAACAACGGGATACATCGTTTTAGATCGAAGCTAGCAAGATTCACGAGCATCGATTTTTACAAGTCTTCGAAGAGTATACGAGAGAAAGATAAAACTTTTTCTCTTAGAACTGTGCGAAAACTTGTATTCCGACTCAAAACAACGGCATACATCGTTTTAGATCGAAACTAGCAAGATTCACGAGCATCGATTTTACAAGTCTTCGAAGAGTATACGAGAGAAAGATAAAACTTTTTCTCTCAGAACTGTGCGAAAACTTGCATTCCGGCTCAAAACAACGGAATACATTGTTTTAGATCGAAACTAGCAAGATTCACGAGCATCGATTTTACAAGTCTTCAAAGAGTATACGAGAGAAAGATAAAACTTTTTCTCTCAGAACTGTGCGAAAACTTGTATTCCGGCTCAAAACAACGGGATACATCGTTTTAGATCGAAACTAGCAAGATTCACGAGCATCGATTTTACAAGTCTTCGAAGAGTATACGAAAGAAAGGTGTAAACTTTTTCTCTCAGAACTGCGCGAAAACATGTATTCCGGCTCAAAACAACGGGATACACCTTTAGTTCGAAACTAGCAAGATTCACGAGCATCGATTTTACAAGTCGTCGAAGAGTAGACGAGAGAATGGTGCAAACTTTTTC
>NW_027526812.1:0-39594 GCF_052857255.1 Amblyomma americanum | reverse complement strand
CAAACGGCCCTCGTCCAGTCGGACTGCGAGAGCAGCTGCTGTTAAAAGAAAGCCATTACTATTGCTAATGCATGTTTTCGAGCAGCTCTGATCGCTGCAAAAGTCACCAGAAATCGTATGATTGGCACCCGTTCGGCGACTAGGAGCACTGTCTTGTGAGTGCGTTTTAATAATGGCTCTGTCCTTGACCGTAGTCTCCGAGAGAGTCATTGCGCTGACGAAGAAGACACGATTACGTGGACGGCTGTGCTGACTGCCGATTCGATTCGGTTTGGTTTACGGTGGGAAATGACTCGCTCATAGGCGCTGGTTACGTCCACGAGGATGGATGCGCGGAGAAGGAGCTCTTATATATTCTGAAGACCTAAACGTTAAAGTATAGGCAGGGCCAGTAAGTCGGTGTGGAGGACGTGAAGTTAGAGTCCTGCGCTCGACGTTAAACAGTGCGCAAATGATGTGATTTTCAGAGTAATCCGAACGGTTATTAAGGCGGAACCTTGGGCTAGTTGGAAAGCGTTTGGAATCATTTTGCTAGCGCTTAGTGAACACACAAGACAAAGAACACAAATACCTAGCGTCTGTCCTGTGTATTTGTGTTCTTTGTCTCGTGTGTTCGCTAAGCGCTAGCAAAATTATTTCAAATACGAACGGACCTTCCAAGCCTTGCTTCCCGGCCACGAGTCTCAAACAGCACCGAGCTCATTGACGTGCTCGTGCGCACTCGAGCTTTAGATACGAATTAATGACAGCCAAAAGGAAATGCATAGAAGTTTATGGGGCAAACCGCATGCCCAGCTCTCTGGCTGCGAGATGCTCCTTCCGAGAGGCGTGGCCTATCCTCAACGTTCGCGTAACCAGCCTCTCCGCTCTGTTCGACTGCATCCGTCGCCAGAGAAGACGTCCGAAGGCTCGACTCGGGAGCGCGGAAACGTTCTTTGAGACTATGCTGAAGTTACTCCATGTTTCCCACTCTTAAAACAACTCTATACCACACTGAGTCGCCATGATTATAACTTGCACACCGCTTCATAAAAGCGAGGGTTTCGCTGCATGAAATGACGCGGATAAAGACCCGCTCATCCTACTTTACGTTAAGGCCACATGCACCCATTTCCCAGTCTGTCTTTCTTTACAAAAATTTCTTTAGACCCACAGACCTCTCTCTAGAATCTATAGACTCTCTATAGACAAATCCTCGAAAACAGTCGATAGTCAATACAAATACTATGGACAGTATATAGACAATCTATAGATTTATGGTCATACAGTTTTGGCAGACTTTTGTCTACAGACAGTCTGTAGACTGTGAGTAGATAAAAATAAATATCTATAAGAAAGCAACAATCTATAAGAAGTCTATATACTATCTATAGACCATTTTTATAAGGGTTTGTTACCAACGTAGCACGCAAATTTCTTGGTCTAACTGTATTGGCTTTTTCGCGACCTCCCTCTGCCTTACGGCGCACGCCCTCGAAAAAAGTCGATAGTCAATACAAATACGATGGACAGTCTATAGACAATCTATAGATTTAAGGTCATACACTTTTAGTAGACTTTTGTCTATAGCCAGTCTATAGACTATGAGTAGACAAAAATAAATATCTATAGAAAAGCAACAGTCTATAAGAAGTTTATAGACTATCTGTAGACCATTTTTATAAGGGTTTGTTACCAACGTAGCACACAAATTTCTCGGTCTAACTGTATTGGCTTTTTCGCGACCTCCCTCTGCATTATTGCGCACGCCAATTTCCAAAAAGGCATCGCAGACGCTGTTCGCTATGCGGGAGCGAAAAAGCGGCCCGGGTGTGACCGCACGGGTCACACTGATGACCGCCATAAAGCGGGAGCACTGGTGCAGCTGCGTTGGCTAAACCACCATCTCACTATGTATACGTGTACACCCACACCGGACGTGCGGCTGCTCTGAGCTTTCTCTCCCGACCGGCAGGTGACGTGAGGTGTTGTCGTTTGAAAACGTTGTTCATCCTCGGCACTCCCCGCAAAAGGCGTTTGCGTGGGCGCTGGCCACGGGAGTGTTAATTCTTTCTTCTTTTCCTTGAGAAGGTCAAAAGGCTGCCGGCGATAAAACTCGGGAGCGGCGATGAGAACGACGTGAAGAGGAAAAAAAAAAATAATGGAAAGCCATGACTCTGTAACGAAGGTCCTTAGTTGTGCGGTCGGTTTTATAGTGCGTTTCACGAGCTAGGGATACCGGAGTCGAGCATCTATCCGTTCGGGTCTTGGTCAGCGAGCGGCACCCTCTCCTGAAGGTCCTGGGGTCAGCCGAGTCCTGGTATACTGAAAGCAGCGACTTTAAGCGTAGACCAAGTGGAGTTCATTACTGTGGGCGTGTTTGTAGGGGCCTTTCTCGAAGGCTGCTTTCCTGGTTTCGGAACTAATTAGTCAACCCTCTTCCGTCGGCCCTCGTCTGTTAATGTAACCACGCTTTCTGCGTGACCAGAATGTTGAGTAGGAAATCAAAGCGATCCGAATGTGAACTGCCTCATGTTAATAGAAATCTACACGGCGAGAAATGGCTGACGGATATATTTGCGTCGAAGTTATTTTGATTGATCATAAAGATGCCAGGTTATCTTTCTAAGAGAAGGATGCCTGCCGCAATTCTCCGGACTTTGCCTCTTGTAATGTGCCAGTGAAATGTAATTTCGGCCCCCAGATGGCCATATCTCGAAGCACTCACTACCTACATTACCTATAGTTACGCCTCACCTTACTGCACTTCTAGAACCAGGCGATTCTTACTGCCAGCTCCTCTGACGCTCTAATCTTCCCGTTATGTACTTCACGCGTCAAATATCCGGCCCGAACCATCCGTCGATCTTTATTTAAGTTGCAGTGCCTGCCCCATGTGTTTTGTATGAAATACACGCTACTCTTATCTCAGAGCGCAAAGCCCGCCGCCTTTCTCATTCATCTTTAATCTCGACGGAGTTATAGTTTCTCATTCTCTTGCTCCTCCTTCCCCTCTTCCTTCGAGACATTCCATCTTCACTTCATTCCCGCGAGCGACGCTTAACACCGCACCGGTTTCAGCGAGCCAGTGAACCTGCCGCCGAGCCATCTTCGCATGCACACATAGACGGGAGAAGCTCGCGAGAGCCGACTATGAGTGCGCGTTGGAGGCCGACAGAGGCAGAGAAGGCCCATAAAAAACTCCCATTACGCGGTTCATTATCCCTCGCTGAGCCCACGGACCCTCGCGGTTTGGAGGCAGCCTCGTATACCTTGGTAAAAAAATAAAGATAACAGCGACGCTTCGAAGAAGACCTGACTTTTAACGCCGCCATCAATGAGCTGCTGCCTTGGTTCCGGGCTCGGTCTTCGTCGAGCCTGTTGAAATATTCCAGTGTGCAGGAGGGCGTCCGCAAGGTCCGTTCTCATCCTGCGCTCGCGTTTTGCGTATGAATAGGTCATGAACCCGAAACTTATATGACTGCGCATGGGGCGGTGGTCTTCGTAGCGGTGAACGCGGTTTAGCGAGGAGGCTGGTTTGGTGCGGATCACACTGTTCAACGCTGAGAGAGAAGAAAAAAAATCGGGCAGACAGGACGCTCTCACTTCGTGGCTTGGTGGGTGCACAGTTCTGGCTGGAATCTCAAAGAGGGCCGCTTTATTGACTTCCAGTGTTGGCGTCACAATACAGCGAGGAGATAAAAGGTCGAGTGTGGGAAAGAGAGAGCGAGAAGTAACTTCAGCGTCTGCGTTGTCGTGTCGCGTCCTTGTCTTTTGCGTTGTTTCCTTCACTTGACCTCAGGGCAACTTTGCATCCTCGAAGGCATTCCAACAACAAAAAAAAAAGAAAGATGTCGGACACTTTCCATTCTGTTTTGGACCGAGCAAAAGTTACTACGACATCTGTACCAAACACGACCTTCGTCTAGCCCCTCTCCTCCCCCCTTACGTTTTATCATGATCTTATCGACGGCCAACTAGTTAAAACGTGAGTTTGCAGTAACAGCATATTACGCGGGTGGCATTTAACACACAACCGTCGCTGTGCAAAAAAAAAAAGCTTTTTATCCATGTTATTTCTTAAAATACAGTTGAAGCTCGTAATAAGAAAGTTGGAGGGGCCCGGCGATTACTTCGTTATAGCCGTAGCTTCGTTATAGCCCGTGCTGTCCGGGATTCCAAGGGGAATCGTCATTCGTTCGTTATGTCCATTTGCTGCTATACGGCTCAGCGTATGTGCGACGAAACCTGTTTATGAAATTCTACTAAATAGCAATGTGTTGGGTACAGCAGAAAAGTGGCAGCTTTGCTTGCAGCGTACGCGAGACGTTGAGCTCATTTCGTTTGCAGTCGGTGTTCTCCAGAACACTAAACAGCGGTTAGGCCTAAAGGTTGCACCAATAGCAACTTTCGACAAGGAAGTAGTAGCAGGCGTTTCGGACAATTAGAAGTTGCAAAAAGAACAGAAACATGACACAGTTGAAATGATAGAAAATTGACAGCTGTTACTGGGCACATGGCTAATAAAAAAATTACCATGTTTCCGTCAATTTAACGTTTTGACGTGTCACAACAGGAAGTCGCAGCGGACATAACTATACGTTCGTTTGACTCCAGCCATTGATCAGGAGACATATCCGCAGCTGTTCCCTATTGAAAAACACAACAGCAAATTTTCTGTCATCAAATTTTTGCAGTACTCCTGGCCCTCAACTTGTAGTAACGGCATAATTTGATGTAGTAACACCAGAATTGTATGTAGTATTGGGCTGCTCCTTTTCGTAGTGACAGAACTAGAGAAAAATGTTACAGAAATATATTATTCAGGACTGCAGAAAAATATAGGATTATACGACAAAACAGTTAGACATTCTGTCGTATTTTGGGCTTGGTTCTGTCGTTTTTTTAGACTATAGTAATTGCGCCACTGAAGCTGCGGGCTGTACCACAAATTGGCGCCCGTGACGTCATGTGTATACTTCCCATAGTCGCAGTGCGATTCTTCTTTCTCTTGTTTCCAGGGCGAATAGCCGCTGAGCTTCTGCATGGACTACATACAAGTTGCCGGCCTTGAGATATTTGATAGCTGATGATTAGAGTTGTCAGCTGAAGAAAAACAACTGAAGGCTATCACCAGACTTATTTCAGTGCTAGCTGAGTGTTTATGGTGCTCGGTTGCTGGCCCGAAATCTCTGTAATGTAATTTTCTCTAGCATAGTGTTGTTCCAATGTCGAAGCGACATAACTACAGAAACATACTATAGGAAACTACAATAGTACTACAGAAGTCGTTACGACAAAATGACGAAACGTTCTGTCGTAGCTTGGGCAAGGTTCTGTCGTGTTTTTTTTTTTTCCCCCGACTGCATTCGTCTGTGTTCAAAGCGTGTCTGACCGAGCAGCATTCTTCGGAGGTGGTTTGGTCGGTGAAATACAAAATAAAAAAAGGACCGGTTCGAACCAAGTACACATCCCGTTCTCGCACCAGGAAGTGATCGAGGTTCGATCCGAATTATTCCGGAACTGCCTTTGTTTGAGCGCAAGCCCTGCCTCGCTCCTCCGCTGGCGTCCATACGCTGGCGTCGTCGACGTGAGGCCTTCGACTTTCTCTATAGCCGTACGTTAGTTATGCGTCATAAACCGAGTTAATGTGACGTCACGGATCAAACCCTCGACCTCACTTCCACGTGTTTGGCATCCATGTAGAAGGGGGTTCAACCACACCGTGTCGCTGTTTGCAGTAGAACAGGATGCGCGGACTGTAATCGTATCCGTTGCGGCGCGCCTCGCAACACGGGAGTCAGTGTTCGCAGCCATTCCAAATGGCCGCCGACGCGACGGTGCTGCCACGTCACGGCGAGCGCGAGAGCAAACCAAGTACGAGACGTTGCCGCCAAAGACTTGAGCGCGTCGCTCAGAAACAAAGGGAGCGCCGGCCGGTGTCCCCGCGGCCAGGGGGGTGGGGGGGGGGGGGGGGGGTCGTCCTCACGCCTGTCTCTACCCGTATGTGCGCCCGTCTTGAACGAAAGCAAACTCTCGATTCGACTCAGTCGAGCGCAGTCGACTGCGGAGCTGCGCCGCTTTGAAAAACTCCCGCGCCGCTGTGCGCGCACCGTCTGGATGAATTGCGTGCAGCGTGGCTGAGCCTGGTTCGTCGCCTTCGCATGATCAAATGGTCTCTCTGCTTTTCAAGAATACCTAAGACATTGACCGCTTTTGGGCATTCTGGGAGAAAAAGGAAATCCACATTTGAAAAAAAAAGCACGTTGTCTAAAAATAACATCCGAGTGAAACCGTAGGAAGAAATACATATTGAAGTAGCAGAAAGAGGGATTGCGCGCAGTGGTAGGGCGGCGCCATTCTTAACGCGTGCCTCTGACTGGACGATTGTGTGGCAACGTCTTTCTCAGCACTGTACGGAATTAGACAGTCCGAGCGTATACACAACATCCCGCTCCCACGCCGGCGGCAAACGTTGGGGCAAACAGCCGTAATCCCTGCAGATGCGGCCCTTGACGTTTCGGAGTACGCTGAGCGCTCTCCGCAAGGCCCCTTGCCTCGCCGCCCGTAGTCCTTCATGATGAGGATGACAACTTCTCGTGTGGGCGCACCCGGTGTCGGGACGGTTAGCCGGAGGGCAGGTATTTGAGTGCAGCGCACTCCGGCGGCAAAGCTGGCCACGCAGCGAGCGAGCTGTGGCCGTGAGGCGTCCTCCTCTCTCCGTCTCGAGGTCGTGGGTGCGTACCCCGTTTGGTGATGTCTCACTTCGATGCGAAGCGCGTCGAGGAATGTGACCTTCCGGCGACATTCGGTGACTCCGAATCAGTTTAGATGTCCTTCAACATTGATAGAGCCTCAGCAACCACGCATTCACTGAACTTCGGTAGTGCGAAGGCAGAAAGATGAGATTCTTGAAACCACAAGATGAACTAGAGCTGCTAGGGATTACTCAGCAATCTAGCCAGCGTTTCGTCTGCGCGAAGAGGAAGAAAACGTTAGTGTGCAGCGTTTTCTCTTTCACCTTTTCTTCATTTTGTTTTGTTACCCACTAAGCTTGAAATACGTAAAGCCTCGTAACCACAATAGCGGTTGCGTTCAAATTTTGCGCGGTGTCGTGACTATCGCCACTTGGATCCAATTTCCGATCTTAATTAACATCTAACTGTCGCTACGGTGGAGAAATTGCCTCAATTCAACGAACGATTCCAACGAAAGCAGTCGGGCAGACGAAATAGGATTCTGCGTGTGGTGTGTTCGTATGTGCAGCCATCCAGTGAAAAAGAGACAAAAAAAAGACAATTTTGGCTCTTAAAAAAGAAGCAGGTGGAGCCTACTGCCTACATGATTTTCTAGGCCATTCTGTACGATGCGTCTATAGAAATTCTATAGCACTTATTGTCAAAAGTTCATGTCCAGTCTAAATAGAGTGTAAAGAAATTTTTGTGGGGGTTTATTCCGCGGTTCGGTTTCAACTGTCTTGCACCGCACTGACATGGCCCCTGCACGTGTATCGTCACTCACAGTCTGTGAATGGAAGCCATGAGGGTCGTGATGGGGCTGGAAGCGAGCGAATACACACCGGCTAAGCCGATGGGCAAACGTTGCTGTTGGGGTCTGAAGCAGCGAAACCGGAATCCGGGGCCTCCGGCGTTTCAGTCGCGAAGGATTAGGGCCCAAGTGCATGCGGCAGAGGAGAGGGCGACTCATACAATGAAGTGGTTATGCCGTCGTGCCTCTGACGGTGCAAGGTTATAAATCACGGATGGTGAGTTCGAGAGGCGGATGGCTTAGCGGTCGCGGTGAACTCGACCGTTGACTTCTCGTTCCTGTCTACGGCAGAAAGCAACGAACTCTGCGAAGGGGTCAGCTTGAATCGTAAGGGAATATTTGCGGCGCCAACGAACAGAGCTCAACGCTACAAGGCTAGGGTACTTTAGTCTTGTTGGAAACAGCAAGCCGCTTTCGCGAGCCGCGAGTTCGGTGCAATGTATGGAACAGTCCCGTGTCAACAATTTTTTTTTTCACCGACATACTCGAAACCTGTGGAGCTTATTTCTTGCTTTGTTCGCTCCGTTGTTCATCATCATCGTCATCATCAGGCTGACTACAACCACTGCACGGCAAAGGCCTCTCTCATGTCTCTCCAATTAACCCGGTCCTTTGCCAGCTGCGGCCACCCTATGCCTGTTAACTTCTTGGTCTCATCCGGCCACCTAACCTTCTGCCGCCCCCTACTACGCTTGCCTTATCTTGGAATCCACTCCATTATCCTTAAGAACCAGCGGTCGTCTTGCCTTCGCATTACATACCCTCCGCGGTATTGGGCAAAGTAATGCAAATTTACCATATCGTCAACTTTTTGTAGAAATATGTGGAGCGGCAGTCTCAGTGACTATTTATTGTCAAAAACGTGCTTCACCAGTTTTCTAAGCAGTGCTAACTACTGGGTCCGAGCGCAGGACAAAATTTAAAAGCAAGGTTTTGCTACTATCATCGCGAGGTTATACCATTCCCATCAATTTGTTCATAGCCAAATCTTACAATATTCCAAACTTGCCTTACAGTTAAAGGTCATGTCCGAGAAATCTGTACTTGGGTTATATTTGTAGGTTAATAAATGCCTCATAATAACTTTACATAGAAATAACCCGTGCACCCGAGCACGAAGTAATGAAACAGGAAAGGCGAAGTTACGTGAACAACGACAAGAGGGCGAGGAAATCATTTCAGGTCGCCGTCTGCATTCCTGACTTCAAAGCAGAGAGCCATGACTGTTGGCAATCGCAGAGCAGAGTTCACAGGGACCGAACGAAGGCTTCTAACGCGCTCTCGCTACACCAGGCTCCGGTCCTTAAACCCGCACACACATGTGCCCGCGCTCCAGCCATTGTTTGACCCGTTATTACTGGCTCGCGGAATGTGCACCGGGATTGAGCGTTATTGCTGCTCCATATCGCCGACCTGTCCGCTCCTCCTCCTGCTGCGCTGCCTGACCGTTCCTCATAGACGCCCTCGCAGAGAGGCAGGTGAGCCAGAAGCGGAAAGGTGCGATCGCTGACAAATTACGTCCCGCGCGGCAGCGGACTGTGCTGTTCGCGGGGCGAAACACGAACCCGGCACACAAAAAGGGGGCGCCCCGCCGCGAAATAAGACGAAAAGCGAGTCGACAAATTCGTTTCACCAGTGGCGCCCAGCGGCCCGTCCTAAATCAAACTGACCGGGCGGGCCCCCCGAGCGTCCCTTTGTAGTTCGCCGACGCCGACCATGCCCGCGCGCCCCGCGAGGACGATGCTGGCCCGCCGCTGCTCCACGGATTCTTCTGCTCACTCCGCGCCCGCCGCCCGCCCTTGGGTGCTCTGAGGCCAGCCGCCGACGGAGCGGCAGTGTGCCGGTCTCCTCAACCTCGCCGCTTGCGCGTGCTCCGGACCTGTTTTCTTGTCCACATCCATCTGCATGTCTGTCTACCCGTACGCCCGTCTGCCCGTCTGCCTATCTGCTTGTCCGCATCTGCCTCTCCGTCCGTCTGTCTGTCCGTTCGTCCGTCTGTCGGTCGGTTCGTCTGCCCGTCTGTCGGTTCGTCTGTCTGTCGGTCCGTTCGCCCGTCTGTCTGTCTGTCTGTCTGTCTGTCTGTCGGTCGGTCCGTCCGTCCGTCCGCCTGTCTGTCTGTCTGTCTGTCTGTCTGTCTGTCTGTCTGTCTGTCTGTCTGTCTGTCTGTCTGTCTGTCTGTCTGTCTGTCGGTCGGTCCGTCCGCCCGTCTGTCGGTCATTCCGCCCGTTCGTCTGTCTGTCCGTCCACCGTCTGTCTGTCGGTCGGTCCGTCCGCCCGTCTGTCTGTCGGTCCGTCCGCCCGTTCGTCTGTCTGTTGGTCGGTCCGTCCGCCCGTCTATCTTGTCTGCCACTGTATGTCATGTGTTATATAATATCCTCTTCCTGCCCGCCGTCTCTGTCCATCTGCATGAGTATGTCCGGACGGGCGGATGTCCAACAGACGGTTTGTCTTAATTAAGATTACCAACCGATAGTTTCTTCACACAGCTCGCAGTACTGATAGCTCCTGTTTCGAAGATCGCGTCATTTGTTTGTATCGAAGCCGTCCCCTGCTTCCTCGAGGCCACCGAACTAGCTACAAACTTTGAGTCGAACTTGCTTTCTGAACCCTTCTTCAGCGCCAAGCAAATCATGTTACAACATTGGCGAATCTCCTGTTTGTGACCCACCGGACAAAATTTCAACTCTTACCAACAGTGCGCTGGAAGCTCCGGCGCACTTTCTATTGCCAAGCGCTTCATGTATATGGTTTCGTACTTCGGCTGACACCGATCCAATCAACGGGCCAGTCGCTCCTGCTGGACGGAATTGCAAGTTCGGTTTGAGGTGGTGACGGTTCCTCTTACACTGAGCAAGCTTTCTGTTGGAGACCCGCATTTATCGCTCTTTCTTCGGCGAACATTTTTTTTTAAGCGTTTTGTGCATTTGGAAACGAGCAGTGTGTCTCACAGCATGTCATGCACGGGATGTCAGCACGCTCTGATTATATAAACCGTCCGTGGGTTCGTGACCATAAGAGAGCGCAAAATTACGATTTCTTCACAAAATTAATATGAACGCTGTTTATACGTGAAATTAGCATGTGTGTAAGATAGAAAGCGGGCGGCCCATTAGAGTAACGTAGTTATAATAATTAGCCGGTCGATGACGGCAATGATTGAGATAGTGGGGCGAACTCGTGAAATTTGTTGGAATGGACGTCGCCGGCAGTTGTCGGGTTGAGGAGAGATCTTCATCTTTTTACGGGCATGATTCGGCTGGATGTATTGTTAATAAGGATGCATGCGAGCCTCAGAAAACTTTCTCCACTACTAGTTGGCGGATATTTCCACGGGACACGTCAGCTCAAGTGAACACGTCAGACGCATGAAGGATCAAGACTGGCCAGAACAGAAGGCGTTCATCGTTTCGGCATCTGTCGTCTTTACCTAAGCTAACATGCTTCATAGCGCGGGTTAGCTGAGTGCAATGCACTTAGGATTATTGCACTGCACTCAGTGTTACTGCATTTCACTCGCAATGGTGCGCTCGCCCTAAGAAGCGCGTTTACTCACTTGTAGCATCGTAGCCCTCACTGTGGGACATGCAGCGCTATAGTTTCGTAACGACCAGCGGCCACGCAGGCTCTGAGAAGGAGTAGACAGACATCTGAGCGCCCTCAACAGCTCAAGTGATCCCCTGATATAACGCACCGCGATCTCGTATACTAAGAAAGACTTAGAAGGGCTGAGTGACAATATTGGCCGCTTGTGCTAATGATACACATTGCCTGTGGCGTTCGAATGCTGAGTCGAAGGACAGAATCTTTCGATGTTCCTGAGTCCCAGAGTATTTGAATCTAGGACCGCTCTCTGTATGTTCGATATATATTGTAGTATCTTTCTATCAATAAAACATTCCAATCTAAAAAAAAATCTCAAGCTCGAATACCAGCCTAGGCGGCCGCTTTCGATGCAGGAAAGCGCGAAAGACGCCCTTGTGCTAGGTTAATAATCACAATTGAACTGGAGCCTCCCACTCAGCCGTTTCTTAGAGGCAACTTGTAGCTTTGGGACTTTAAACCTCGCGTGCCATACTGGAGCAGCAATTTTTGAGCCGCATGCGGTTCCTGAAGGGATGGTCCTTAACGATGGATGGTGTCTTGGGACTACCTGCGAATCACATTAAATATGTTTCGCTGACCTCAAAAGCGCAGTGGCCTAATTGCTTGTTTGCGTCCCCGTGCCAGACCTGCTGCTGTACTACCAAGTGTTTCAGGGAAGGCTTCCAAAAATTATCAAAAATAGTTTTTTGGGGCAAAAATATGACTTTTGCGGCATAGTATTACCGGTGTTGGCGGACACAGGAGAGCCGAGGAATTGTCTATAGTAGTAAGCTTGCTAATTTTCAATAATTAGCTTTTTAACTTGCAGAATTAGGCGCCCAGTTGCGATGATAGATTTGTAGCCGGTCGTTAGTAATAGTCATATCAGTATTTAGAATTTCGAAAACGCGATTATCCTTGGCGCTGTGCCTCAACAAAATTTGACTTCAGCGTGCGAAAATACATGCGCTTTAGAAAAAGCATGCAGGCGAAGGAATCTTTCCAGTGCATGTAACTAGTCGGAAAAGTCTAATTTTGTAGTACTGGGGGTGAGCGGGTGCTATCGTAACGGAGGCTCAAATGTCAATCTGTCCCTTGTATACCTCTACGCGTTCCCGACATCCCTTTACAACTAACGCTGTAATGACAACAGCAATCGCGCAGCTGCTTTGTTATCCCCCGTCAAGTTAGAACTATCTCCAGAACCCAGTCACTGCCGCTCCGAGCGCCCTTCGCGCGCCCACGCTCCCAACCCGGCCGACGTCGCCCCAGCGCGCCCACCTCTTCCCGCCGCCGGCGTCCAAATCGCCACCGCCGTCGCGCGCGCGCGCCGCTTCGCGCGACGACCGCCAGGCGTCGCGGCACTCCCGAAAGTCGCGCGGCCAATGGGAGCCGCGCTGCGGAGCCGGCGTCGAACGGTCAGCACGTCGGGCCGTGTCTGCACCGTCACTCCGTGTCCAGCGATGTTGGCATCAGCTGAGCCCCGGAGCGAACGGGCTCGCAGCGCCGACCCGGAGTCCGCGCCCCAGTGACACTGTGCGCCGCCAGAGTCCGCCACTTCTGCCGTCGCTCGCTCGGCCCAAACACAACGACCCTAAGCACCCAGCTGAGTGGCGCGTATTCGCCATGTGCGCGCAAGCCAAGCTTCTGACGCGCGGGAAAGGCTGTTGATAACAAAACGCGGCCCAGTCATCGGCGTCGTCCCAAACGACGAACCCACGTGCAGCGGCCGAACGAACAATCGGCGTGCTCGTCTCGATAATCAACTTGCGCCGGCTGGTTTTTTTTTTTAGGGCTGGCTGCAACGTCTGCCGTGTTGAGACCGGTTCACTCGTGCTGGTGTCTTCTGCGTGCGTCTCTGCCGGACGTCTCGCCTGTCCGGCTGGCCTGCCCGATCGGGCAGCGTTGTCGACGTCTTCTGCCTCGGCAATCAGTGCGTGGCTGCTATTGTTGAAAACTCGCGGAATTTGTGCGCCTGTTCCGACCCGCCCAGCTCCGGCGAGACAGACTTTGGCCGCCCGACTTCTGAGCGGGTGAGTGTGTATCGTCTGTCTTCGGTGTGTCTTGATTTGAGCTGTATCCGAGTCGCCTCGCGAAAGAACGGAAATAATAAACTCAACAGAAGGCGAAAAAAAGGAACGGTAGAAAACACGTATTTAGTTTAGGTTCACAAAAACTGAAAATTGCGCGTCGAACACAGTTTTGGTAGTTTAGTCTCGCGTGCAAAGACCGCGATACCGCATATGGCGAGTCGACATCGACTAAGCTTCGATTCTGCCTGAGTGGCGTGGGAAAGCGCCGCTGATTTCGGGCAGATATCAGCGGAATGTTTTCTTATCTTCTAACTCTTAGCCTTGCTTTGAGCTTTGTATTCAGGCCGACGTTTAAACGAACCAAAATATTCCGATTGGGCTAACTCCAACTCCAAGACGGACGGTCCGGCGTGTTATTGTTCTCTGGTTAGATAAATTAGATAATGGCCCTCACTGCCGGGTCAAATTCACTCCTTCGTTTCCTCTTCCTAATGGAGCATTGTTTAAAGCACGCTTCCATTCCTTTCCGCATACACTAACGCAGATTTGATAAGTTCCGTGGCCTTGTTGCCGCTGTGTAATTATGATAACGAGATAAAGTGGGCTGTCTGTGCACGGTAATAATTTTTTGTTTGTTTCTCCATGAATCTTATGTGCTCAAGAACCAAAGACTCAGCGCCCAGACCTCTTTTTTTTATACATAACACAAACGCAGCTACACAGAAACGAGCTTGCGGTAAACTGAGCCGGAGCACCCGGGTTCGAACCCGACCGCGGCGGCCGCGTTTCGATGCAGGCGAAACGCAACAAAGGTGCCCGTGTGCTGTGCGATGTCAGTGCGCGTTAAAGATCCGCACGTGGTAATAATAATAATAATTTGTTTTGGGGGAAAAGAAATGGCGCAGTACCTGGCTCGTATATCGTTGGACACCTGAACCGCGCCGTATAGGAAGGGATAAAGGAGGGAGTGAAAGAAGGAAGGAAGAAGAGGTGCCGTAGTGGAGGGCTCCGGAATAATTTCGACCACCCGGGGATCTTTAACGTGCACTGACATCATCTTTAACGTGCACTGACATCGCACAGCACACGGGCGCCTTAGTGTTTTTCCCCAGGTGGTCGAAATTATTCCGGAGCTTTCCACTACGGCACCTCTTTCTTTCTTCTTTCACTCCCTCCTTTATCCCTTCCCTTACGGCGCGGTTCAGGTGTCCACCGAGATAAGTGAGAGTTACTGGGTCATTTCCTTTCCCCAAAAACCAGTTTTCATTTTCATAGCAGAAAACAGACGCCGATGAAAAAAATTTTTTTGCTTGTTGCGGTCATTAACTATTTAGGCGCTACAAAAGTGATCAAGTTTACCTCTTATACACTCCGCTTGAACGCAAGAAAAAAAAACGACCCGCTTGAACACAAGTCAGACGCTTTAATTGTATTTCTACCATAGCTTGTACCAAACTAAATGTAAGCACCCTCAATCTGCACCGGCTACATATTTCGCATATTTGCAGGTCATCCTCGCTGTAGTCTGAGAGCCGCAGTCCCGCACCCAGATCGCTTTTTCGATATAAAGTTAACAGAGCCACAGCTGACTGCTAAAGAAGAGTTTCCGATACGACAACGAACCTGGTCCGCTTTCGGGTCGATTTCATTGTCATGCGGTATAATTACGATGTCCCAATGGAGCGCACGGCATAAGAAAAGCCATCAGCATGACTTGGCTTTTTCGCCTTTTTTTTTCTTCTTTTTTGTCTCATGAGAATGGTATGCAGTTTTTTCTGTCACCCCAAAACATTGATATGTAACACGCGCGACAGAAGGGACACAACACAGAGCGCTGCAAAACAACTTTTTTTAAATTTCATTGTTTCTTCATTGACACAGAAGCCGCTGCAGTTTACGGACGAAACACGATTAGCAAGGAGACCGGATAAAGTCCCTGAAACTCATCGTAGGGTCCATGCATAAAAATCCGGCGTTCTTATTGGTCCAATGCTCGGAGCTTAACTGCCTGTCCCGCCAGTGGCGACATTCACACGAGCTACTCAGAACTGTTCCTAGCACCGAAAACTAAACTGGCAGTGCGCCATGCATCGATAGCCGACTAACCGCACATCCCGGGAGATACCGCGCGGGGAATGCCTTGGAATTCGGTCGCAGTTGCGTAATTGGTTTGATTACGGAACTCTGATTAGGTCCACCTTTTGCGTGCCGGACAGGCGAAATCGATTAGACGCCGTTATTGTGTTGAGCCGCGTGAGAGGGATTTTTCGGAGAAATGTGGGGGACTTCAAGTCGGTTTCGCTCAGCGTACTCCAGTCTGGTCTTTTTTTTATTGCCAGCAAGCAAATTCTTTATGCGACGAACCTAACAAAACGGTGGCAGTTTTTGTATGCAGTCACCAACGAATGAGGCGCTCTACTGGGAATTCGTTGCGTGGGCAACCGTACTGTATGGTTTTGGAAACGCTCAAAAGCATCTGAATAATAGCACACACTGTGCCAAAGGTTTGATTTGAAAACTCCCTTTCTATACAAAAAAAAAATCCTCCGGACAAAACACAGTAGCCTGGCACAGCAGGTGATTACTAGTCTTCGGATTAGTATTGAAACTACAGCCTTTGTAGGGACCAGGTCAAGAGCTGCAAATCCCTCTTTGGAAACGATCATACCCGCTCGAAGAATTTCGCTTCACAAGAATCAAGAACACAACTTTGCGGCTATAAGAATTATCGGATTATGGTAATCCGTAATCCATAGCGAAGACCAAGCTCTAAAGGTGAACTGGCTAATTACCTTCGTTTTCGCGGTTCGTTTCTTCATGAATTCTTTGTCTACACTACTACGTCATTCTAGTACATTTGGAGTAATAAAGTATCTTCTCCTACATGGCCAATACTGTTTTTGGTTATGTGGGTTTAACGTCCCAAAGCGACTCAGGTTATGAGGGACGCCGTAGTGGAGGGCTCCGGAAATTTCGACCACCTGGGGTTCTTTAACGTGCACTGACATCGCACAGCCCACGGGCCTCTAGAATTTCGCCTCCATCGAAATTCGACCGCCGCGGCCGGGATCGAACCCGCGTCTTTCGGGCCGGCAGCCGAGCGCCATGACCACTCAGTCACTGCGGCGGCCGCATGGCCAATACTGTTCGTCACTTAGTCAGTGTAGGTTCGTTTTCTATTAAGTAAAGCATTTTTCAGTGTGCAGGCTGCACCCCTCCTATTCTAGACATCACGGACTGCATAAAAGGATTTGGAAGCTTTGAAAAATACTCCGTATTTTATAAATTGTGATAAGGCGACATAGTGGATTTCAGAAATACGCGTTAGCTTGCTTGCCTGAGGCAGCCAATGCTTTTGAACCCTCTTTGTTGTATTTGTTCTCACCGTTACGTTATTCATCAACCACCTAAGCCAGTGGTAAAATATTTAAGCTGCCTACTAGATAGGCATATAACCTGGAATGATCATATTTTGCATGTACCTAAAAGCCTACCAATTATATGGTGCGCTGATCTAAAATCTGCGAGATAACTATCATGTTCATTTAAAGATCACCGAGTATTAGTGCAAGAAGTTTTACTTTGTGGGATTACACTGAATGGCTCGTACTCGGAGCTTGAAGTGAAATGAAATCGGGTTTCTTTGAGGATAATAATTAGTACTGCGTGTATTGCAGTCCTCGCACGGTTTCTAGACAACAGAAAATAACATGGCTTTGCGAACGACTTCAATGCACCTGTCTACAAAAACTTCCTAAAAAATACACAAATAGACAGGTGTATCGAGTCTACAGTTTTATAGATCGCAGTCAAAAAAGAGAAAACACGATTCTGCTGCGGTATTCAATGATCTTAGTGATGAACTGCGCGACACTGGAAAAAGAAGACCAACTGTGACAAAAACAAGGGGACTGTGCCTATCGTCAATGCAGTGTTGCTAATTGGGCGTTTCTTTGCATGTGTAAATACTTTTTCTTTCTTTCACGTTTCTGCCCTGTGCTTCTGAAGTATTTCCCGATTCTTTCGCATATGTTGTTCTATTTTAATTTTATACCTTTCGGGCCGCAGTGGAAGCCCTGCTGTAATGATAGCTATCATGATATATTGACTGTTCACTTTTTAAGCATTTTCCCCTTTCATGTTTTAGCCATCATCGCTGACAAATTTTCGAAAATCTATTCCTAGAGTAGCCAAAGCGGGTTACGTGTTTGACCTCGCTTTCGCAGACTTCAATCACGCGCCAAAAGCCGACGAGAAATTCAGATGAAATGAATTCTGGCAGCGCCAAAAATCTATCAATATAGGCTGGGGCGACTGAATAATACACTGCATCACTTTACGTCAGAGGGCGCACCTTGCTTGCCCTGTTTTCCGCTAAAATTCGGCATGGTGTCGTGATCGGAGGATCTGTTACCAGAAAAACAGTGGCGGGTACATATTGCCCCAGTTCTGCTTGGTTATCGCTCACCTTACTGTTCATCTCGGACAGGTTTTGTCTCGCCTACTATAAATTCCAATAATGTAGCGGGGTCACAAAGGCAAAATACAAAATTTTAAAATACCTTCTCTATATGCAGGAACTTATGACGTAGCGCATGTCGGGTGGAGACAGAGCTGGCCGGTACTGTGTGTTTCGACGCGCATTGCTAAGGGGTTTAGTGTGAGTCTTATCGATTTGGCACGATTTGGTCGTGCGAATTCGATCTTATTGCTGACCAATTATAAACACGCTGTCGGGATATGTCCCCACAGTGTATTATTGGATGCCCGTCCCCTCCAGGCTGTTTATTCACTGAAGAAAAAGATCGAAATGAACGATGAACGGTAATCGAATTCTCAAGTCGCGCACGAAGTGTAGAACGGAACATATGGTAACGGAAAATAGAAGGCCACACACACGCTCATTGTCCGTCAAAAAAAAAAAAAAACGGGGGGGGGGGGGAGTTATGGCAGAAAAAAAAAAGAGATAAAACTGAATAGTTCGGGGTTCTACCTCTAGATGGCGCCAGCCGAAAGAAGCGCGGTCGTTATTTTTTAAGCCCGGGTCCTGTGCGCCCGATTACGTACTTCTAAGCAGCGAGGCTTGTCGTCGAGGGGTCCGTTAATGGCTTTTTTTTTCCTCTCCCCCGTTCAGTACAAGCGCAGGCATAAAAGTAAAAGGCTGTCATGGTCTGTTATACATTCTGTGGACTCAACAGCCATGAAATTGCGCAGTCCATCGCCTCGCTTTGCGGCTGTTACGAAAGAAATCGACCTTTCTTCGCTCATTTCGCCGGCCGCCCGCTTTTATTGTCCCATAATGAATAACCTACTCGGCTACGCGGTCTGACATTGCCGACCTTTTTCTTTCCGGCTTGCTCGTGCGTTAAGCCGAGTCGTTAAATCGATTGTCAAGAAGTCGTTTGATCGATCGTGCGGCTCTTGGTTCGTGCCTCCGAGCTGAAGTTCACCGCGCTGGAAGATCTTTTAGCACGTGCAAACGCGTGCTAATTACAGCTGTTGCGCCATGAGGTGCATTCGTTTGCGCCGGCGTGGCAGTAGGCGCGTTGCGACTGCTCTCAAGTACGGTCCGATTCTGAAACATCCGTCACATTTCGGGCTCGAGAAATTCAGACAGGGAGCGCTAGATGCGGAGGTTAGTGAGAACACGTTACACACTACACAGCGGTTAACACCGCGTTGCTGAAAGCGGAAAACGTTTGTCGTGAGCCAGAACACTGCGTCAGTGAAGGGCATTCTTTATGTGAACTCGTTCTGCTGTGTAGAACAGTGCACCCACCACTTCTATTCATTGCATGAAAGCGAATGCATCCGGTACCATTACCGTTATTAAACATATCTTGTGTAAAGACGAGTGGTATATAGTTAAAGGCGTGTACTTCCAAAGCACACTTAATAGTAGCGGTAATCCGACCATTTTTTTTTTACTATCACTTAACTGCCGTCGTCTTATAATGATGGCGGTGTTTTTGACCATAGCCTGTGCGAACGGTCCTACACTTGCCTCAGCTGGGATGGAGCGTAGGCTTTAAAAAGGCGTTACCTGAAACCTTTCTACCTTCCGTAATATTATGCGTTGGCTTAATATATTGCAGCTGAAATCCTCTTCGTAAATATGCGTGTGTGCGTAATGCGCGCCGAGCAGGCGGATATAGCTGGGAAGGTTGTATGCGTAGAATGTTCCAGCGGATACTACTCTTTTTTTTTGTTGTGACGGGTCAGGTGAAAAAGCGCTGTCTTTTGTTAGGCCTCGCCGGTGTCGCGCGATCTGCATTTGTCCTGGGGGGGGGGGGGGGGGGGGGAGCTGAAGTAATATACAAACAGGATTGCATACCTGGCTCAGCAGCCACACCTCGCTTAGTCGGTGTATACTCCGCCTGTTGCGCATCGTCAGTCACACGCTGCAGACAAAAAGGGCTGCGCAGACGGTTAGCAGAGGGAGCGCTTGGCGCCATGAACTGTCGGGCGCCATAGAACACACATACGATATACAGAGCACCACGCATGCGCGACATCGGTTTGCGCGTTTTTTTAGTCGGAAATAGCTCAAGAACAAAGCTGTAAACGCGCCTCAAAGGAGCCCCTCCAACCAATGGGGCGACCGATTCTCTCCATCTTGGCCGATCCCTTTGGACCTGCTATATGTAATGGGATACAACTCAAGAAGGCAGCGGCTTTCCCCCGTCAAAGGACCCCCATCCAGCCAATGACGTCGGCCGATTCTCATGAGCCTGCTTGCGTGACAATGCAGGCAGGGAGTGGCGTCACAATGGAGACTGATGTCTATCCCCCACCATACAGAGAAGGGGTTATCCCCTTTCATCTACCTCTTATGAGTATTGGCCGACGCCATTGGCTGGAATGGGGTCCTTTCAAGGAGAGAAGCCGCTGCGTTCTTAAGTTGTATCCGAGTATAGTGTGAAATCGCAGGGGGTGGCAGATGAATGGGGAATAGCCACGGCTTAATCGGATTAACCGCGGTATCATGAGAGTCGGTGGATGCCATTTGCTGGAGGGCCTCATTTGAGGAGCACCTGTCGCTTCGTTCTTGAGTTGTATCAGACTATAGTACGTTGAGTAAATGTTGCAGCAGTTCCCAGTCGGAAAAAAAGCGAGAGAACCGTGTCAAAAATACGACAAAATGTTTTGTTGTAACTACAGATCTTTTGTGTGGTTCTGCAGTACTCTACTGCAGTCTACTGCGCAAAATTCTGTAGTCAGTGCGAACATTTCTGTTCCTAGTACAAGTTCATGGGGAGAAGCATTACAGAAAATCTGTTGTGACGACAGAAACTCGGCTGCTGTGTTTTTCGACTAGGTTTCTGTGTCGTATGAGTGTCGTGTCCTTATGGGGAACTTGCGCTGAAGTTTGCGGTTCCGATTGCAGCGCCATAACACACTGCCGAGCGAGAAGAGCAAGCAGTTTTGGGTAGTAATATTAGTACTTTCCCGCGCCACCTTCAGGCGCTTATTGGCGTGAGCCTCCGCGCTCTGTCGAAGGCGCACGTGCCGTGCGTCAGCTATCTGGGCTACGCCGAGAGAACCTAGGCAATGAATGCTGTCAGCCAAACGCGGGTATCTAATCGCGCAGAATGTGTTCTCGCCTTTGCAGCGGCCCAAGCGGCTGACAAAAGCAGTTTTGAGTCAGCGAATGGAACAATGGCAGCGCCACCTTGGCAGCGCAGGTTCCCCATACGCTTCGCAACACTACTTCCGATTGCCAGCCTGCCCCGTCTCTCGAGCGCTACCGACGCTTCTCGGCACCCGCGCCGTCTAAAATTAACGCGCACATCGTCTGCTCGGGGCGAGAAGAGGCATGATACGGCACCGAGCAACCACGGCTGGTGTGCTCGCTATCGGCGCTTGCCCTGTCGGCTGTCGATGCTAAAGGGAGGGGGGGGGGGATGTCGGAGGCGAAGTTCGCAGGTTCGATCGTCTGCCGGCCAAATGGACCGTTCGCACGCGATCGGAGTGGAAGAGGGGAAACACGGGCAGCTCGCGTAAACGGTCCCCACCGGGCGCGAAATGCCGCCAACTCGGCCGTTGGGAGGCGCTGCTGAGCGGCGTCGTCCCGAAGCACTTTACCGCCGCCGTTTGATCGCCGGGCTCCGGTTAGAAGCTAGCCTTTTGCCCCGCTTCGGCCGCGGGCAAGCTTAACACTCGACCCGATTTGGGTCTGCCTTTCCTTTCATTAGCCTCGTTCGCGCGGCAAGCTATATGGGGAGTTTTGTATCGGCCAGCGTTCTGTGTCTGTCTGTCTGTCTGTCTGTCTGTCTGTCTGTCTGTCTGTCTGTCTGTCTAATCTAATCTAATCTAATCTAACGTACACAGTTGCACAGAAACAAGCTTGGCCCAACGCGCGCTTCGAGTACAGTGTTTGGTAGGTAATATGCCGTTCCTGTACTCGAAAAAACAATGCAACGCAGCGCCATGGTTGTGCTTTGTTGCCACAGTTTATCACGGAACAAACTGCGCATATCGTGCTAGAGGCATTCATGGTCGAAGCCGTGCAGTTGCAATCAACAACGCGATCCTGCCGTGATTGCGCTATCGATATCCACCTAAATGTAGGTTTGGCCACCATTTTTTTTAATTTTGTTATTGTTCTTGTCGTCGATCTTTGGGAAACCGCGGAATGAAAGGTGGAATGTGCATGCTATGCATAGACTACTTCATGGCTAAGTCTGGGATGCTTTATTTTATTTATTTTTGGGTGTCTGTCCAGCGTTTTTCGTACTCTGCTGCTCAGGTGCGGCGGGCGTGTTCGATTAGAACAAGCTATGGAGTACCTCTCTGTCACCTTTCTTTTTCTTATACCCCAGAGTATACGTTAGCCCCAGTAGCTCCACAGATTCGACGAGCGCATCTCTGACGGCAGCCCCGTACTACATTGCGTGCAACGAAGCAGGCGGGTTGTTTTTGCTAACGGCTGAACCCGTTAACAGGTTTACTATGCGGCATCGGTTTTTGTCGTATTTCTTTGCAACCCAGTACAGATTTCTAAGCCTTTGATTCTTTGTCTCGCTTTGTACTGTTCTATTAACCGAAGTTCCAGAACACGGAGTACTTGAAGCCTGTTCTCACGGGGGGAGGGGGCAGCCGACGGCACGCCCCCGGCTTGGGTGGCGCCTTTGCACAGCCGTTCTGTTTCGAGATCCACCGTGAATCGGCAGTTCACAGTCGCTCCATTTGTCATGACTCCTTAATCGGCCCTTGTTTCGAAAGCGGGGCACGCGTCTTGTTTTTTTTTTTTTTTTCCCCCGCTGCAACCTTCCGAAACACCCTTCCTGCCTCCCCCTACAACCCCCCCCCCCCCCCCCCCGCCACACACACACACACCCACCGCGGGACGTTTTCACGGCGGCGTTTACACCCCATTAGGTCAACGTGCCGCTTCCCGATGTGAACGAACGGCCTGGCTTTACCCGACCGAGAGAAGACAGAAGAGTCGCGAAACAAGAACGTAAGAAAATAAACAAAACAGAGAAAGGGGGGGGGGGGGGGGATTCGCACACGCCGCAAGCGAGCAACAGATGCGCGGCCTTTTCGCGTCGTTTACGCTGAGGGGGCAAGAAGAAAGGGAGGCTGCTGTCGCAAAAGGGAAAACGAGCCGTTCGGGTTTAGACGCTCGTCTTGAAATATCGTCGGTCGCGCTGCTGCTGCTGCAGCTGCGATTGGTGCCGACATTATTATGACCAGTATACTGGGAGGGGGTTGGCCTGCTCCTCGCCGCGTTTTGTTTTCTTTTTGTTCTTTCCCCCCCCCCCCCCCCCCCTCCCCCGCTTCTGTTATCCTTCGGACTGCGCCGTTCATTCGTGTGGAGTGTAGCGCCGTGATGTATGTGGTCCGATGCCTGACCCCTGGCCGTGACTGGTTTATTACCCGTGCCCGCGTTTATACGGGCAGGCGAGCTGCGTGGCGTAAGTGTCGGGTGTCGCGAAGCTCGGTGCTTGATGAGGCTGGCGTTATTTGGCCGTCGTTTGCAGAAAACTTAGCCGGACTCTTGGCGACGCTAGCGCTGCACAAAGCTTATACGAAGGCAAAATGATATCCGCCTATAATTACTTGCTGCTTTTGCGGGGCGCGATTTTCACGACGATGTCGTCTAGATGACCACTTTGCTTGCCATCGAAGAGTGTGGCTGTCTTAAACACGCTGGGATCTTAGAGATAAGATAAAGTAGACTTCGATTATGGCTGTAATGTTGCGGAGTAAGCTGCTTGTCTACTATATGCTATACCATATACCCTCAAAACTCAAGCAGTGCGGCTTGGAGAAAAACCTCGACCTTGAGTTCAACATATCAATCGAATCAATACGGCGCATTTGCCTTTCCCTGATAGCTGAGACGCTATGCATGCCTCGTGCTGTGTGTCATGGTCTTACTGTGTGCTGGGCGTCACAGTGAGAACAGTGTCGTTTCAAGCGTTCCAACAAGGCTGCGTTGTATCTGTGCTTTGGAGGCTGTAAAATGTATAGCGGTCTGGATTTGATGGGTGCAGCTAAAGCTTTTTTATTAGAATCTTTTGCACTGAACAATACCAGTGTTGCCTAAATCAGATGCAAGGGTCCAAAATAAACCGCACTATTGTGGAACACTGGAAGCCTGAGAACAAGAAAAAGTTATAAAAGAGGTAAACGAGAAAGAGAGGGGCGTTGGAAGCTGGCGTAAACAACAGCGTGTGTCCCCCTGCTGTTTCTTGATGAACGCCAGCCGCAACAGTGTGAAAAAGATAGAGAAGCAACGGGGGGGGGGGGGGGTTGCATGCGTTGTTCTCCGCAGCCTAAACGAGCATTTCGCGTGTCGTCACCCATCCTCCGTCGCGACCCCCTCGAAGTCTCGGAACCCTTGTAAGGGCGCTCAGTTTTTTTGTTCCTCGCAACCGCTTCGTTTCCGAATGCCGCTCGACGCTCTCTCGGCGCTTCCCAACGGATCAGCTCTCTTCGCCCTCTAAGTCCGACCGCCGCCGTGGTTTCGAGGGAGACCTATAGCTGCGCGTGCTTTTTAGTGCGGCAGTATTTCTTACAAACCCAGCCGAGCCTTGCGCGCCACTGTTGAACAAAGCCCCGCACGAGACAACCAGCAAGGCCCTTCCTCTCGGCACTTTATTTATTTATTTATTTTCCGAAGCGTCTCTAATTCGGGAAGCACGAATGCTCTCTCACTCTCTCTCGCAACAGCACTTCGTCAGAGTGGTATCTACAGCGAGGCGCCATTAGCTCCCCAAACTTAGGGTGACTGACATATTCCCGACCCCACTACGACAGGGGACTCGGCAGCGCTGGCACGACGCAGGCTTTTTGTCTCCTTCTGCAACGCGCGCGGTGCCGACTCACTCGCGAAATTGATTTATAATGCAGTTAAAACGAGGACGAACCCCCCATCCCATGCTATTCCATCTCCTAAACTTCGTTTGCTTGCTTTTTGCTTCTTTTCTTGTTTATTTTTTCGTCTTATTTTCTGCCAGAGACGCGGACTGGGGAGTTGTTGAGTCGCCTCGTCTGCCTGTTCGTTTCGTGTCGCCAAACGAACTGCGCCGAGCCCCACAGACCCCGTACGCTCCCCCCTCCCCCCCCCCCCCCCCTTTTTCATTCCTTTTCCACCCTCGCCCCCTTGTTATGCATAGCGTGCCGCTTACAATTTGTTGTCCGCGACTCTGTACACACGGAGGTTACGCTTATCTTTCTTTTAGTTTTTTCTTTCCTTCTTTCATCTTTCTTTTATCATTCTTCTATGTTCCCTTTTAGCTTTCAGTACCCGCGTTAAAACGGTGCTCTGATTTTTCTGTTGCTTTCACGGTGTTCCTCGCATAGAGAGAGCCGCTCGTGCTGGTCCCGGGACTGTGGTCCTGCGTTTGCGTGCACATGTGCGTGTGCGTGTCTTTTTTCCGCACTTTGTTAAGCCTATATATACGTGGATGGCCGGGCATGTGTTTCGCAAGCGAAACAACACGCGTTAGCTCGGAAAGCTTCGCTGAGCCGCCGTGGGGTGGCGTGCGCGGGTGAGGTGTCGGACGAACTTGCGACACGGCAGCCGAGGGCTCCGGGCGTGCAGTATATACGTGGCCTGCCTGCCCTATATGCGTTACCGCACGCTAGGCGGCGGTGTGTTAGTATGTGTGTGTCGTGTGCGTGTTTATTTGTTCTTTTTATGGCCAGAGACAACCCCCCCCCCCCCCCTCCCTCCTCTATGCACGTGTGCTACGAATACATAGCGAGTCCACAGGCGTCCGCTGGAGCAACGCTAAGTCTTAATTTGTTACTGCTAGCTATACGCGAGCCGTTGTGCCTCGCCAAGTATATATACGCAGGGACATTTAGCGTTGCGTTATGCGTTAGAAGCGCTGCTGGGAGATGGTTGCGTTAAGCGGCAGTCGCGCTCTGAGCAATAAAGTTGCGAGGGGAGGTGTTGAAATACGCCGCGCCAAAATCACATAATAGCGACGCGTAGTCCATACAGGCTTCTCTAAGTGGTTTTCTGCGTTATTAGACTCCACCCATTGTTTCTCTTTCTTTTAAGTTTTTTTTCCCCCATCATCGTTCTCCCTCTAATTCTCGGCATTATTCAAAAGCATGCTTGCAAGCCCGACTTACCTGGCTTTTCTTTGAACCTCCTGCGCTCTGCTTCTTTGGGTTTTTCGTCCGGGGTATCAGTCTTTTTGCCGACCTTTCACCGCAGCTCCGACGGCGACTCTCTCACGCTAGCCCGAAGAAAGAAACACTGTAAGCCTGGCTATACATCTGCCGGCGAGACAGCGCCCGTTTAGATAGCGTGTCGGCGCCAGGCTATAAAATACATGGCCGTGGCTGGCTACGCTTAGTTGCCGCTGGTCGGTCGTTGGGTAAGACAAGGTCTTGCGCAATCGGGCAGCCTTGGAGCCGTCGTCCTTTGCTTGAGCGCTAATCCTTTAATCCGGGCGGGCAGCCGAACGACACGTGAGCTATACACTCTCTCGCGTTAAATCCTTGCAGTGCAAGAGAATCCAGCTCTCGTGGCGACCAGCAGAGTGGCTGCACAGTACGGTACAGTACAGTACAGTATAGTATAGTATATAGTATAGTATAGTATAGTATTGTATAATACAGTACATTGCAGTATAGTACAGTACAGTCGGTCCCCCTCCCCCCTTACTAAGTCAAGCTTACCCCCCTGCTCGCAGTAGGAATGTGCCGCACAGCAACACCCCCCACCCCGCCAAGTCATGAATCGCTACCCTGATCACCCCTCGAATAAAAATCCTGGCTACGTCCTTGAGTGCACTACAGTAAAATCCACTGCAGCACAGTACTGTTATGCACTGCACTGCAATGTACTGATCTGAACTGTACTGTGCTGTACTGTACTGTTATTCACTGCACTGCTATGTACTAATCTGAACTGTACTGTGCTGTATTGTACTATTTTGTACTGCACAGCACTGATCTGTACTGTGCTGTAATATACTGTACTGTACATTATTGTACTATACTGTACTGATCTGTACTGTATTGTAATATACTGTACCGTGCATTATTGTATTGTACTTATCTGTATTGTACTTTACTGAGCACGCTCCGCGACGCACCTTCAACGCGGCACAATCAGTCGCCGCTGTAAACTTGTCAAGTTATAGTTTAGTCGGTTTAACTGCGATTTTTAGTTATTGGGCAACTGATTACTCACAGGGCGCGAAAAATGTGGACCGCGCTCAGTCTCTTTTTTTTTTTTTTGTCCTCTGTTGTTAGTAACTAGGTGTATACTAGTCGCATTCAAGCCTGATAAGCCCGACATACTGACTAACCACGTTTGCATAATTCCCGAGCTCTGCCAATTAATATTCGGGACTACCGATAGAATGCAGTGTAAAGGCGGTCAGAGTGGCTACCTCATAACTTTCCGCTGGGCAAGGTACAGACTGGACTAGCTTCGCAGCTTCCACGACACTGCACGCTTCTATTGACATGATTTGTAGACACTATAGACGCTGCAACGAAAAAGAAAAGTTTGTGAGGAACTGCAGCACTGTGCCTCCTCACGCGCTCCCCCTAGCGACGTTATACGTTAACGCGACGGCTGGGTGAAGGGTTGCGAAGCTATGTCGACATCGTGTAGAGGTCAGCGCGCTGATTAAATTCCTTGTACGCGCTCACATTCGTCGCCGGCACGTCTGTGTGAGCTTAGGCCTGCTTCCTCTTCGTCCAAGTTCTTCGTGTTGGGCAAGAGACTTCGGTCGCTGCAGCCTTTCAGACTCTGTAGGGAACTAAAATTATGAACGAGTTTGCGTCGACCTTGAACAAAGTCGGGTCGCTGGGCGACGCGCATCAAAGTTTCGTAGCTTAACTGGGCGCGCCACAAGTGGTGACGAATTACGAAGAGAGACTGGTGGATGCGATTTTATCAAGATGGTTTGAGAGGATACCATGTATAGAGTATAGACTAGAAGAAGCAAGAAGGAAGGAAAACAGGCTATCTACAACAGAATGTAAAATCGCACAGACATCGACGCAGACATGGCAAAGAGTGCTTCTATAATAGACACTTTGCTCAATCATTCGCTGAGTACGAATTCTCTTTCAACACACTTTCGCATTTGTCTAAATGGCAGGAAGATAACTTGCAACAACCTCCCACGTGTCACTCATGGGTGGCGTAAAATACTTTGCGTAACAATGTTTTTTATATTTTTGTTTTGTAACCATGGAGCCGAAGTGACGATAACGGAGCACAGAGTACCATGTAACGTACGTCATGAGCACACACAAACGCGGTATTAGAACCAATGGGTCCCTCTCCTAACGTCAGCATAGACACAAAGAAATATCTATAGGAATACACTAGAGTCTATAAGAAGTCTATAGACTCTCTATATACTATTCTTGTAGAGGTAGTAAGCGATGCAGCGAGTCGAGTAACGAATATCGCGCACTGCTGAGTTTTTTGGTCGACCCTTCTCTTCCAAATCTCGTTTCCGTTCGAGATTTCGGAGCGCCTTGAATGTATGCGAGAAGCAAGAGAGATGTTTAACCCGTGAACTGGATCTCGGAGGACATTGACTCGGCGGCGTTTCTTCCGTTCCGGTCGCGGCGTGAGAAACCCCCTGAATGGATTCACGCCGCCTTTGGGCCGTCCCATACACGTGTGCGTGTGTGTGTGTCGCCGAGATTGAAGACGCGAGGACCCCTAATATGTATGCAGATCCACTCAGCGGACCCGTAGCTGTTCCATCATGCAGGCAGCAGCGTTTTTCTTTCCGCTGGACCCCGCTCGTTACACTGCACGCCGCTGTCCCCTTCCTTCCTTCCTCCTCCTCTCCCTCACTCGCCGACGCATATCGTGAGAGGGGCGGCGCTGTCGGCGTTGCTTCATGATTGCCCCGTTGGAGAAGGACGATATGTTGAGAGATGGATTACGGCATTGGTCGCCGCTCCTTTGTTTTGCTTGCCGCGGACAGTCTCCGATGCGATGCTGTCCGGGAGATGGCGCTCGGTGTTGCAGATTGGACGTATAGGGAAAGGGAATCAGTAGAGAAGACAACATGGTACATAGATGGCTGAAGTCTCAATGCGCTGTACTACACTGCACTACGCTACACTACACTCACACTCACTACATGTGAATACTACATGGTTTTAATGCGAAAGCGTTATATAACTAATCGGCACAGAAACCCGCGTCGGCTTTGACCAGCAGCAGTGGTCCAAAAAATCCCAGATGACGTCACCCTGGCATCAAAGACAAAAGGCATTTCTTCCCAAGGTGCGAGGATTTGAGCCCAGGACATTCAGACTGCGAGCCGAGCACGCAACTCATAGGCCACAATATTTTTTTTTTAAACGTGGCATTTATTACAACGATACGATGTTTTGTGTGCAGTCTTGTTCAAAGGTTTTAACGCCACAGCGTTTAGCTACAGCGAAAGGAGTGTTCCCAGAATGCTCCGTGTAGCGGATCATTCAAAACACAAGTAAAGTAGGAAGCTTCTGTACTGCACGAAGAAAGCACCTGCTAGTATTTCAAGGTCATTCGATCTTTAATAGTGCCGTGATGGCTGTATTATGCGGCTGAAGCTAAAGGTCTTTGGCCTTGAAGACTTTTGGCAAAGACTGTGCATCACCTGTCTACAAGGATTAAGAAAACGATGGCAAATCAACACACTCAAGCAACGAAGCACGAGAAAAGAGTCAATGCAGTGGACAAAGCTAATACTGCATAATATGACAAATCTCAGCAACGAAGAATTGGAAAGAAGGCACAGCACTAAGAGTGAGTGCCACTCTGGTTTAAACTCGGTCTGGGAATACAATTCTCTTGGTTGTACAATCATGCTACTGAAACGGTCATTAGCAGAAACAGCAGATTCACAATGTCGGTCCATCAACCGCGCTACTTCCTTGCGAACAAAGCTGAAACCTAGTATGTGGGTTGCTTTACGACTGTATGCTAATTAGCAGGTGTGTCATTAGAAAGGAAGAGGAAATTTTTAAAAAGTAAAAAACAACAAGGGAATAACAATAGAAAACAACGCTTTTTTTTAAGCTTAATAAGTGCGTTAATTCGCTCTTTCAGGGATCATGGAATAAAAATGCTGCTTGCACCAGATAGCCGCTAAAAAATATATATTGTAGTTTCATTCCCTCGATCTGTGTCAGTCTTTTGTTAAGCACTGCGCTCACACTACACAACTGAGGCTCTGTCCCAACTATCGACCGTGTGTTTACACAGAATTACACTTTTCATCCCGACAGCTCTTATCAGTTCCTCTTCTTCATTTGTCTTCTTCGCAGGTTGTTTTCTTAAGCCTGTCGCCTCTCTTCGATTGGTTCGACTAGTCGACGATTCAGGGGCTTTTGAAACTTTATCACTAGTTTTTCCCGGAATATATTTACCTTACTTTTTTTTCTGATAACCAAGTTTCGTTGTCTTGTTGACATCTCTGTACCGGGTCTTCCTCCGATCGGCTGAAAATTGCCGCCTTGCGCGAGGCTGAAACCTCGTTCTATGTATTCTGAGTTTCTTGATTAAATTTTATCTTTTCTTGGTTCGGGTGTCTTCGGGCTGCACAAAATCAAATGAGCTCCTTTTTGTTGGCTACCTTCCTTGCATGCTGTTACTTCTAGAAGCTACTAATAACGCCATGGCCTGCCCTCTGCATCTTGCATCGCGTATTTTACGTTGCAGGTTCTTGTGCTTGGGTGTGTTTGGTTTGGGTAAACGAAGGAGATCGCAGTAGTTTGTTCTCTTTTCGTTCGCTGTATTCCTTTCACGCACTTGCGATACCTTTGTCGATTTGTATGTGTTTCTTCCTCTTTGTCGTGGCGTTCCCTTTGCTGATTCCTCAATCCTTTTCTGTAGACAGTTAACCACACTAACAACAAATCAATCGAATCGCTTCATTTCAGAAAAGTGAAAATTGAAGGTGGGGAAAAAGCTTTACTAAGACAACTTGACCGAGCCCCCTGTGTCAAGACAAAAAGGATAAAGATCTAATTTATAACAATGCAGACAGGTCACGTATTCGCCAAAACAGAGATATATAGACGGAGTTATGACATAAGTAACAGGGATAATTTTGCTACAGGGAGAAAAGGTACTAGAGCTAAAAAAAATAATTCTTACTTGACACATATGGTTCACACACCGACTTAATAATTCACGCCAAAATGTACCGACTGACTACAAAGAAATACCCGCCGCGGTGGCTCAGTGGTTAGTGCGCTCGACTACTGATCCGGAGTTCCCGGGTTTGAACCCGACCGCGGCGGCTGCGTCTTTATGGAGGAAAAACGCTAAGGCGCCCGTGTGCTGTGCGATGTCAGTGCACGTTAAAGATCCCCAGGTGGTCGAAATTATTCCGGAGCCCTCCACTATGGCACCTACTTCTTCCTTTCTTCTTTTACTTCCTCTCTTATCCCTTCCCTTACGGCGCGGTTCAGGTGTCCAACGATATAAGAGACAGATACTGCGCCATTTCCTTTCCCCAAAAACCAATTATTATTATTACGGCGCGGTTCAGGTGTCCGCCGATGTATGAGACAGATACTGCGCCATTTGCTTTCCCCAAAAACCAATTATTATTATTATTACGGCGCGGTTCAGGTGTCCGCCGATGTATGAGACAGATACTGCGCCATTTCCTTTCCCCAAAAACCAATTATTATATATACAAAGAAATCAGTGTTACCACAAAAAAAAAAAACCTTCATGAGTTCAATCGTTTCCATTTTCACAATTGCCCAAGTGGCCCGGTTCAGCGTGGTAGAAACAACTAGCAATAGTCTAATGCTCAAAATAAAGGTGAACTTACAAACAGGGTTGTCGAGTAGGTTTCGTCGTGGACTGTGGTGTCACGGCTAAACCCACTGCATTCGAGAACTAGCAAGAAACTAAGTCGTTGAAAGGAAAATTGTGGCATACGTCATTCTTTTCGCTAGTTTAAACACTGGACTGTCTGTCGCATTCGAACAAGCCGGCGGCTGTACTCGTAGCATACATCCGCCTAAAACAGTCACTGTCGAATCGCTGATGTCACCATCCTTTGAAGTGGTTTTCACTGCATACGTTCTTAATACGAGGCAAAGCTAACCCTTTCGCCTTGTGGTCGCAGTCGCGAAAGTTTTTGTTTCGGATTCACGCGATGTCTGGCAGGCTCCTTCGCTGGCGACAATTTGCGAAGCTTTTAAACCGCTTTCAGATAGGCCTTCTTTGCAGCCATAACATTTTCTTTAGGCTGTCACAGCCGGCGCTTTCCATCGAGTCCCGGGACAAATCTTGCGCTTAGCTTGCTTTGAACAAGAAAAAAATCGCGGCCAGATCCACGCCAATCGTCGTCTCAATTTTAGTTTGAACAGAGGTCAAGCAGCGTCGGGAAGTCGTTTGACACTGGTAGAAGTCTAAACTAGGATCTCTATAATTGCAAAGCAAGTGTCGGTCACTCTTGTAGGCTACGGATGACGGGGTGGTCCCATTTGAATCATCTATTACTTTTAGTCTTTAAATGAGATATCGTTAAATGTACAGTTCGGCAGAAAACACAGAGTCGGCGTCGTTGTGGCTGGAAAATTCTGATTCGTCGAGAGCGCAGTGACGTAGAAAAACAGTTTCGCTGAAAATTAAAAAAAAAAATGTGGTCAGTCGGAATCAAAGCGCTGTCTTTTGGTTCGAGTGCCTGGCATGCTGCCCCTGCTACTGAGAAACGCTCGTTCAATTGGATAAATGGGGGCCTCTTACGAGCACCTCACGCCGCTCAGTAGCCTAATTACATTACAGGAGCGCTTAGTTAATTAGGATAACTAATTATCGTCACCAATAATATGAACGGTGGTGTGTAATAAAGTATGTGGTGGCAGCAAACGTGTCGACGCTTGCGAAAGGATGCGCCAGGGGACTCCCAAATGACCGTACACTCCATAAACACGAATACGCCTATATAGGAGTGAAAAGGGGGTAAGGTGACCTTTAGAGCACTCCCTTTTAATGGCAGGACACGCTGCCGAAGTCCCAGAAAAGATTTCCATCACTAAATATACGGAATGCCTTGTCTTGGCGACGGAGGCATATTCCCACTGCAAAGCATATTAACTTGATGCAGTTAGAAATGGCAGGAGGCTTTTAAATGCGACAACAGAGGTCTTGAGGTCAGCAAATAGAGGAGGTTGAAACCTGGGTTGAAGTCATCGCAACTGCTAGAACTTCGCATGTCTTGAGGAAAGAATTTGTTTCGGTTGCCACACCCTAACTATTCTGCATTTTTAGTGATGGAAATCAGCCCCAACGCTTGGGCAGCATTCCCTTACACTAAAATAAGCGCGCTAGATAACAGATTACTCAATTTTACTCTTCTATGGATTGATACGTCGGACCGTTTAAAGATCTCGCGTCGTACTCTTAAGGCTTATGTGTCCCCCAAGTAAGTAGTTTTTCTTGTGTAAAATTTCTCTCTCTGGTAGAGCGACGCCGCTACCACCGAGCTGCCTTGATTCAAGAGTAAAGAAAAATGAATAAAACATGCATGCGGAATTGTACATTTAGACCTTACACCGAAGGGCGTGTGGAGTGCATACTGGTGTAGAGAGGTTACGGAGGAGTACACTCTGGACACGAATACGCCTACATGGGAATTGAAAGGGGAGCTCAGCTGTCCTCTAATGTACTCCTTTTGCTGTTTTAATAAAGGCGAGTGTGCTAGAGGACACCTTACTCCCCTTTTTACTCCCTTTTGCAGGGTGTAGAATACATGACTTTAATTTCACGGAATTTTGTATTTGTAATACACCTGCTTCACTGTAGAAGCATTCCTCGCAGTCAGGCTTGTTCGTACACTTCTTTAGTTTCGTTTTTTTTTCTCCCTTAAGCCAGCGATTCGCACGTGCGTCTGTGGGCCGCGATTCGAGGCACGCTATAAACTCTTTACGCCTTCTTCGATTGCTTGATTGAGGCTGCAAATCTATAGTTTCGAATTCAACAACGTAGAGCCACGTACTCGATAGTACTTTAAGAGAAAACAAAAATGTCACCGTCCGCTTTCATTCCGGACATACTGCGACGAGTCTTTCGGGATGTCGTCTTGCGAGTCTCCCGGAAAAACACGCCGCCGTTCACGTCTGTGTCTGAGAGAGAAAACTCGATTGGTAACTGGATATCGCTGCGATGGGATTACTTCTAATCCGATTTGGGCTCAAATTTCGCTCTAACGACAGGCCTGCTCGCGTTGCTTCTTTTATTTAACTCCGCCAATGCTGCGTGAATTTTTCGTCCGCGCGCTGAGTATGTGCGTTCTTTCTTACCGAGGCTAATTGAGCCGCTTGTAACTCGCCGTATTCCTTCTTCGTTACGCCGGACAGGAATGGCAAATGAAGGGCCTTTTTTTTTGCGAGGGTGTACTTCATCAGCGACGTACCCTTTCGCTCTCTCCAACTATTCCTTCTCGCCAGTCTGGGACGAGCAGTCGTTATTGAAGAAGCGGAGTTCGGAACGCTACGCAGATATCTGACATAACCCCTTTCCCCCCCCCCCCCCCCCCCCCCCCCGCCTCACTCTGGGGTCAATCCCATTTGTAAGCGATGAAGAGAAAGTGCGCCACACGACGCAAGGGTGAAATCTTGCTCCCCTTTCGAAGATGGACACGATACTGTAGGAGGCCACTCAAGAGGAAGGGGGGAGGGGGGGGGGGGGGGTTGCATTTGCGCTCGCGTAGGAGCATGCCGGTACAAAAACAAAAGCGAACAAAAAATGATGGCGACACCAAAACGGTGGGGTGCTGGCGACGAGCAAAAACGAGCCATAGAGGAGGGTTACACATGCGGGAAGGAACTCGAGCAGCTGTTCTTCGGGCCGCCCGAAATTCGGCTCCTCGGTTGATCCCGTAATGACCGGTTTCTTCTCCCCTCCGTCCGCAACAGCAGCAAGAAGGCGCCAGCATTCTCAAATTTTTTTTTCCCGTGTTTTTCATCCGGCGCTGCCGGTTGCCGCCTCTGCCTCTTCCCCCCCTCCCTCGCCCTCTTCGCGTGTTGTGCGTGAGGTAGTACACGCAACGGAAGGTATACGCAAAACAATTTTCCTCCCCCGTCTTCTTCTTCCCGAAGACAAACGGATGGACTTTTAATGGACCCGGAATTGTGCCTCCTTCTCCAGCGAAGGCGGGCTCCTTCGCAGCATGCGGGCTCCCCCCACCTCCGGCGGACGCTTGCAGTTCACTCTCTGGATAGATGTAGAGAGAGAGCCAGCCGCGACCCCCTCGCGGCGGCGAAGGCATACACCTCTGGCCCCGCTCGCTCGGCGAGGGTCTCTTAATATTCAAATCACGGCCGGGCAGCAGCAGCAGCATGCCCGAGCCCCCGCGAGCCCCAAGCAATAACGCTTTCGGCGGGGCAACCTCAAATCACGCCGCACGCCGAGGGCTGTTGATGTCGATGCGGCCGCTGCGGGCAGCAGGAGGCGTGCATCCCCTGCTCCCGTTTGAGACCGCTACACGCCGACTGTATGCGCACGTTCGACGGTGGTCGTGAGAGAAATTAGGAAGCGATGCCTCTCCAGAATATCGCGGTACTCCTTCCGGGTAAGGGAAAGAAGAGCGAGAGAAATGTTCTCTCGAGTTTCCCTTGGTTGCCAGCACAAGCGTCGTAACCCTTACAAAAGTTTCTTTACACAATCTATAGAATGTCCATAGATTTCTGTCTATAAAGTGTATAGACTCTCTGTATACAAACCCTAGAGAGCAGTCTATAGACTATACAAATCCTATAGACAGTCTATAGACAATCTATAGATTTATAGCCATACACTTTTACTAGACCTTTGTCTACTATAGCCTGCGAATAGACAAAATAAATATCTATAGGAAGGGCAATAGAGTTTATAAGAAGTCTATAGACTGTCTATAGACCATTTTTATGGGGGAAGGTCACTTAGCAAAGGTCTTGCATTAGTTTGCCTCTTTGGAGAGCAACGCTTATTTCTGATATCTGTTCTCATGCACTCTCTGTGTCTCGGTGCTGCAGTCTACTGAAAAAGTACCGTACGTGTTATTGATGCCTGCAGCTTTATAAATTTGCATTCGCTAGTTCCGCATTCGGTAGTTTCAGTGATAACGGAGTCCTTTTCTATCTTGATGTCACTTGCGTGGATAAAGTGGCGGAAGAAAAAAAAAGTTGCATCTTTTCAATCCATTTTTCTCAGCTACCAATGCGCCTTTTGCTGCAAAACAAACATCAGCATAGCCAGATGGAACCATTCCTTAAAGTGCTCTATACACTTTCTATAGCCTCTTATAGACTCTGTTGCCTTCCTACAGATATTTCCCGTTGTCTTTTCATAGTCCATTTATACGGCCGCCGCATTGACTCGGTGGTCTTGGTGCTCGGTTGCTGACCCGAAACACGCGGTTCGATCCCAGCTGCGGTCGCATTTCGATGGAGACGAAATTCTATAGCCCCTTGTGCTGTGTGATTTCAGCACACATTAAAGAACCCGAGATGGTCGAAATTACCATCAGCCCTCCACTACGGTGTCCCTCATAGCTTGAGTCGCTTTGGGACGTTAAACCCCATAAAACCTATAATTAGCCTATATATTCTCCATTGGCAAGCCTTCTAAATGCGTATGGCCATAAACCTATAGTCTGTCTATAGGATTTGTATTGCGTATAAGAAAAATCTATAGCATTTGCCTATAGAAAGTTTATAGACTTTATAGCATAGTCTGTGCCCAATCTGTGAGCTGAAATGAAAATTGAAAATTGGTTTTGGGGGATTGGAAATGGCGCAGTATCTGTCTCACATATCGGCGGACACCTGAACCGCGCCGTAAGGGAAGGGATAAGGGAGGGAGTGAAATAAGAAAAGAAGAAAGAGGTGCCGTAGTGGAGGGCTCCGGAATAATGTCGACCACCTGCGGATCTGACATCGCACAGCACACGGGCGCCTTAGCGTTTCGCCTCCATCGAAACGCAGCCAAAGTAATTTTTGCAAGGAACAGAATGGACTTTCAGCAAAAACAGAAATCGGATGGAGCTGTCCTCAGCGTCACTGGAAAAAAAAAAATGCGCGCATTGAGCGATGTAGCAGCGCGCTTCCCAGCAATGCATCAGTCCGCCGGCGGGCCTCTTCTGCTTCGCCGTCGACGTTCTCGCAGCAGCAGCAGCAGCAGCCGGGGTGGCGGCGGCCAGTGAGGGAAACCGGTTGGGCGACGTCATAAAAGGAGGGAGGCCATTGTGGTTCGCTCTGGCGAGCTTGTGATATCCTCCGTAATGGCCGGCCAATTTGGCGTGCGACCCCCTTCCGGTCCTCCTCTTCCTCGGCGATTAAATACGCGTCCTCCCCCTTATTCTTGGCCATCTCTCTTTGCCGCCGCCGCCGCCGCCAGACTTGGCCGCGCGCGCGCCCAGACCCCTTCAGAGCCGAGAATCCGCACTAGTTGGGTGCACTGCGCTCAACGCTATATATAGGACTGAGTGCGTTCCGACTGCGTGTGTTGTTCCCAGCGACGAACATTCTGGTCTCTCTATCAGTTCACTGCATTGTCTGGCCACTGCTTCCTTCTCTTTTTTCTCTCTCTTTGTGTGCGCTTGCTCGCTCGCAGCCATGTGCCGAACCTGTACCCTCCATGCAGTGGGCTGTGTACTCTGTCCAGTCGTCTCGGAGTCACGTGACACGGAAAATTTGTTCCTCGATGAAATTATATTAAGTTATCGAGTCTTCAATGTACCGGAAACTTGCTTGCTGGCGCAATGACGGGCTTTCATCTCTCAGTTGAAAGAGAGTAAAGGGTTATCTATTTCCTCCTCATGTTTACGCAGCTGGATTTCTCCTCGGATACCAATTATGTCGTTCCTTGCGGATAATAGGGGAAGGCAATTGTAGAATTAATAACGCCTATTGAGGATGCCGCTGTGGATGTTGTGCGCTTTCGACACCGCAAGCGGAAGAACAGCTGTTTCTTCGGGCACCGACGATGGTTGTGGAGGGATTTAGTGAACGATCGGCGTAGAAGCATACGCTTACAGTGATTCGGCCAGCCGTTTGCACGCTTAGTGTTTTCAAGCGGTGCTTGTCATTGGTACCTTCGGAAGCAGTGTCTGTCTGGAAACGCGACCGAGCAATCCACCGCTTCAGGATTCTGCAGCAGCACGCGAGGAGGCGAGACCGTTTTGTCTCCTACGGCTTCCAAAACGCTGCACAGAAACAGGCCGGCAGGTGGAGTCCGGAGCGCGGTCACTGCGTGTCGATGTGCGGAGGGTATTCGTTGCTCGCAGCGGCCGTTGCAGTTTCACAGTGGGCAGGTCGGTTCGGTTCCCTTCAAGGAAGATGGAAGGCGGTGCTAATTGCATTCCGGACCGTTTGGTTGTAATAATTGTGGGGCGAATGTTGATGCCACTTCCCGTCCCGCGCGCTTTTAATTCCCCACCGAGGAACAGAAGATATGAGAAAAAAAAAATGCCGACGTTTGGCGCTCTAATTTAAAGGTGACGCGCATTTAACTTCAGTGAGAGCGCGATACTTAAGCCTGGGCTCCGCGGGTGACTTCATTAACCTTTTTGCTGTTCGAACTTGGGAGCTTTCTCAAATTCGATTGCATGTTTAATGCTGGATATGGCTTGTCTTGCTGGGATGGATTTATGGGAAATTCTTGAAGCGAATGGTGGCAAGGCGGGTGACTCACATGTTCGCAATGCATTTTTTTTAAACTTTGCTCACAGAAAAGAGGGGTGTATCAGTGTAGTACTTTAAAGGGACATTTCTGACCCCCCCCCCCCCCCCACACACACACATACTTCACCTCTTTAAGTTTGTCGCTGTTGCATTGTTGCCAAACTCCTCACCTTTACTGCCGTCCAGTTCAGAGAAGCGTAAGGCGTGAAACTCCCGGGGACATTGCTATTTCGGTTCTGATTATCAAAATTTTTTTATTCGTTTGTGTATTTGTTATACCCTCGACGTACAGCCCGACGTACAGGGGACGGGGAAAAACAAAGGCGAATGACAAAGTATTCAACCAAAGTTACATAATATACAACCCAAAAAAAAAACATTCCAGGCAAGTGATGTCGGAGGCAAACGCATGAAAATTAATGTATACAAAATATAATTGTCCCAGGAGTGCCAGATAGGCACCTCGATAAACATAAAGATATATTGCAAAGGGAAAACGGTTAGTGCACAGAATATACTGTCAGTCTTAACAATAAATTATAAAATAAAATTTTGAACGGCATTGCTATCGGTGCCAGTTATGCTTGTAGCTGATACGGGTCAGTTATTCCAGTGTTTGCAAGTTTGCGGAAGAAACGAATACGAATAGCTGACTGTGTTGCTATGCGGAATGCTTAAGGCCAGATCAAATGTATATACGGTGGTTGTTGAACCCAAACAGAAAGTAAATATGAACTGTGATGATATATTTTATGAAAAGTCAAAAGCGAGATATCTTTATGCGAATGGATAGCAGCGAGTGCTATACGAACGCTTTCTTGTCAGTAACTCTGGCAGTCGTTTCGTAATTGTTACTGACAGCAACATCGTGGTAAACTTGAACCTCGTTATAACGAAGCTGAAAGGGTACGGCGAATACTTCGTTACAGCCATGGGTTCGTTATAGCTCGTGTTGGCCGAGCTTCTAAGGCGAATCGTCGTTATTTCGTTATATCCAATATTTCGTTATAAACCCTTTCGTTATAACGAGGCTCGACTGCATTACAACTATCGGTATGCTCGCAAGGATGCTGCTGTTTTGGTAATGTTTGCGTACTTTTCATTGCTGCTTTGAGTGTGTCCTTCGTTCGAAATGCTCCGCTTGAAGCAGCTTGTCACAGGGCATCGAAGGTAACTCCGTCAGATGGTGTCATTGTCATTGTCATTGTCATGGTGGTGTCAGCATTATTCCCGCAATAAGCTTTGATAGCAGGGACATCTTAAAGACCCGTATGACGATATTACAGCCTTACATATTACGTCCCTTCTTATTTGAACGTAACTTGAC